>NC_091259.1:24262424-24565454 GCF_042477335.2 Ovis canadensis | reverse complement strand
AACTGATTTTAAGCATACACAGAGCAGAAAGATACCTACATGATATGATATAGAGGCCATCAGAGACTATCCCTTCATCCTGAAATATTAATCTCCATGCAATATTTTACCACTGTGGTTCATTCCTACTTTGCAAATGAAAATATCTCTAATACATTGTACTGGCTACACTGTGGTACAATATTTGTATAAAATAGGTTGTATATTCTAGGTTGGGGGTTCCCTAGAACTTGCACAGCAGGAGGTGAGCCACTGGAGAGCAAGCAAAACTTCATATGTATTTGCAGCCACTGGCATTACTGCCTGAACTCCACCTCCTGTCAGATCAGAGGCAGCATTAGATTCTCATAGAACAACAAACACTACTGTGAACTGCACTGCAAGGGATCCCACCCCACCCATCTGTGGAAAAATTGTCTTCCATGAAATCAGTCCCTGGTGACAAAGAGGTTGGGGACTGCTCTTCTAGGTGATCCATAAGGAGATTAATAACCCTGAAATACTTTGCATTATTATGGCTACCTGAATCCACTCTAAACATTTCCCAGTGGATACTGGGAATCAAAAACTACATGGATGTCCCTTATTGCCATAAACTAACAGTAAAATTTGCTGCCTCTTTAAACTATGGTTGGTTTAAAAGCACAATAAGAGCACAGAAACCCCCCCATGTCAAAGCAATTATCTTAGTTTTTTTTTTTTCAGGCCTTACATCTGTAAAGAAAAAAAAATTGTTCCCTGGCATTCCAGTTCTACAAAAGTCAAACCCATTAGCCTGTGTAATCACCCACTGACCGTATGGCCTGAAAGGAATTCAGTATGTAAAAAAAAAAAGAAACAAGATGCATTCTCTACTTTGGGTATATTGGTCCCTTGATAGTTAAAATACAAATCTAAGGAAAAATTTCAATAACCCCAGATTCTTGCATCTTCCCAAACATAGAAAAGCCTTAAAATCATTAACTTGATTTTCTGATTAGCAGTAGTCTTTTTATGTTTTAAATGTTTTTTTCCAGCAAAAACATTATATATTCCTGGCTTCTCCTTTACCTCTTCGGTATGGTACCTAAGAGCTATTTGAGAGTGTGTTTCCTAGCCTTCCTTAGTACAGTCCCTGAATAAGACTCAATTTACAACTTTTATGCTGTGCATTTTTTCCTTTCAGTCAATACATCTACATGGAAAATGATCTAGAAGACAGTCTTCTTTAACTTCAATGACTGAACAAAAGTACTACCAAAGCCATTTTGTTTCCACGAGAGAAGCCAGTCTAAGGAACAAGTCAATGCACAAACAAGGGTAAAGTCACAGATAAATACAGTCTGTGTTTACCACACCTGATACCTGAATTTTTAATTTTATGAATCAATAGGTTTTCTTTACCATTTTTAATATTAATTAATAAATTTTATTTTGGTTGTACTGGGTCTTTATTGCTACACACATGCTTTCTCTAGTTGTGGCAGATGGAGCTACTATCTGGCTGTGGTGTGTGGGCTTTCTCGTTGCAGAGCGCAGCTCTAGAGATACAGGCTTCAGTAGTTGTGGTTCATGGGCTTAGTTGCCTTGTAGCATGTGGAATCTTCCCAGACCAAGGATCAAACCCATGTCCTCTGCATTGGCTGATATATTCTTAACCACTGGACCACCAGGGAAGTCTGGTTTCTTTACCTTTAAAGCCCACTGAAGTTGAATTTTATATTTGCCAGTATGCCCATTTAAAGAGACAGGGCTTGCTTTTTAATTATTGGTTATCGATGAATGGTGGCTCTGCTCTGTTATTACTGTTATTTCAATCATACTCCACAGTGGCAGAAAAGGGTGCTGGGGAGTAGATAGGGAAATTTTCTTAAAGGAACCAATTCAAGAGGTCACTCTAAGGAATGAACAATGTCCTTGGGGCAAGGGACAGCTATCCTTCATGGTACCAATGATTCTACATGTAGGGCAGCAAAGAAGACATAGACATAAAGAACAGACTTTTGGACTCAGTGGGAGAAGGAAAAGGTGGGATGATTTGATAGAATAGCATTAAACGTATACATTAACATATGCTCAATAGATAACCAGTGCAAGTTCAATGCATGAAGCAGGGCACCCAAACCTGTTCTCTGGGGCAACCCAAAAGGATAGGGTGGGGAGGGAGGTGGGAGAGGGCTTCAGGATGAGGGAGACACATGTATACCTATAGTTGACTCATGCTGATGTATGGCAAAAAGCATTACAATATTGTAAATTAATTTATCTTCCCTTAAAATAAAAAAAATATTTCTCAAAATAAAATATATAAAAAGGAAAAAAACTCTTGCCAACATTACCTCCCAATATAGCTAAGCTAAATTATCTGTTAATCTCCAAATTAAAAATTTTCTTCAAACACTTGACTTAGATACATGAAAAAAATTTTCCTTTTCTAAAATGTTTTATGAATAAAGTTTTACAGACAACAGTTGTACCAGGACCAGTGCTTATGAAGCATTTGTCTATGTAAGAGATAATTACATGGGCAATATCAATAAGGGCAACAACTAAGATGCTTTTGGTGAGGTTGAAGAAATATCTAAACCAGTTACTTTAGGATTTGGTAATAGCAAACATATGTTATATGTTCTATTAATTTATTTCACTGATTTTATCTTATGTGACCTCATTTCTATTAACTGAGCAACATTAAAAAAATTCCAGTCCTCTTTCTAGAGTTTTAACAGAGTTTTGTAGCTAAAATGGAGGAGGGCATCCCTTCCTGCAAATAGGTGTAAAATTCATCAACTAAGATTTGGAGGACCAGCTATCACATGGGTCTTCAGTAGAACAGCTCTTTCAGCTTTGGCTTTTTGCATTTCTTCCTATAAGAGCTCATATTTATGCTCTGGAGCCAGATTGGGGGGTACAAGCCATATTGTTTTCTCAGTTTCTAATTTTCATCAGTCTTTTCTCTTGGAACTGTGAAAGCATCTCTTGCCATGTCAATAAACAAAAGATGTAACAGCCATCAGTGATTTCTCCAAATCTGAATGAGGGTCCCCAAAACTGATCCAGTAGGTACTACTGCCCTCAATGGTGATTGATGACAAGCTGGGGGAATTCTAGAAGCAGCCATCTGCCACTCTTTAAGGTGTATAAAGAAACAGGATTGGCCCCAGATAGCTGAGGTCCTTATGAAAGGAATGCATTCAGTGAGACCAGAGGCTTGCATCTTTCTATACACAGAATGTTAATTTCTTAATATGATACCTGACCTTTGATATTCAGATTGTCTGTTCCCTTTGTTGCACATCTGTATGTGGCCTGACTTCCCCTCTGGACTCATTGGAGCAGTTTTCTCAGAGCTACTGGGATGCTGTCTCCTGGGCTCAGAGTCCTAAACATTCCCACCAAATAAAATAACTCTCTACTGTCAGGTTGTGTGTATTTTTTTTTTTTAGTTGCTAGAACCCATGTACAGTATATCTTTAGCATATGTAGTATATCTTTACCCATCTTTAGTATATAAATTTCTTCATATAAATCAACTCTTAAAAATATATAGGTTCATTTATACACTGACTTCTTAAGTTTATATGGAATAATCTCTGGCCTATTTACTCTAATTGGGGTACTAGATATTTGGCATTTATCCAGCAGAAATACATTAATATATTAGAACCAAGACTATGGTGAGATGATGACTGGGAAGCATTTATATTCTGATGAATATACTGCTGGTTATTTACTACTAATCAGCACTTATTTAGTTGTATATCATATAAATAAATCTTAGAGATTATAATTTATAGACAGCCAGTATTGTAAACTAAGCCTTTGAAAGGAGATGTAATTGGTCTTGTCCTGCATAGTTCACTCTTTTCACATCAACTATAATAAATTTAATGAGGAATCCTGAGATAATGATCACCTGAATTTCTAATGTTATCAAAATATATTTGCACATAATTCACTTAAAATCATCAGATTCCTTCACATTCATTTGTAATTTAAAAACCTAACATGTGATTTTAAATTGCCCCTCAAGAATGCTACTTTGAGACTCAAAGGCTTATTAATCATCAACATATCATCAGAGTGAGGTAGAAATTGCTAGGCAGTGAGTGTAGGACTCTTGAGACCTCAATCTTTATCTCAATAAACATCTCACTCCATTAACCTAAACCCTTTGTTGCAGTTTCCTGACTTTCAGAGGAATGTATCCCTGGTCTGGTAGATCACAAAATGCCCAGATTCAGGACTGGACAACCATTAACTCTTGGCCCTCTTATCTATAAGAAAAACAACAGGCAAACCATCAACTTTTGGCCCATATCTGGTCATTTGCGAAAGGGGTCATAATGAAATGGTATTCTGAGTTCCACCCACGAGGCTGAAGAATGAACTCCACAAACATGGAGACACTCACACAGGCAGAGTTTGACTTCAGAGAATGGAAGTACAGTGCTCCCAGCATAGACACTGAGAGGGAGGAAAAGTGTCCTGAAACCACAGGAATCACAACAGTTTATATCTTTACCAATATTGACCTGATCATTGTGGGTTGGCTCAGGGGTCCCTGACCAATGAGCTTAAAAATCAGCATCTCCAGCTTTTAAATTTTGTGGCTTTCTTTGATTTTCCAGTCCTTGGATTTCCCTAAGACTTTGAGTCTCCAGCACCTGACCTTTTCTCATGACCTCAGGCCATTGTTCAAGAACCAGATGTATATATATATTTTTAAGTTAATGGCCCACCTGGTGTTTTCCCCCTTGATGAGCTGGATACCAGTTACTGATTGTCCTATCCTGGATTTGAGTGTTTTATGGCCTCTGGACCAGGAAGGCATCCCTCTGAATGTCAAGGAACAGGACAGTAAGTACCGCTGTAGTTTACTGGAACACTGGAGTGAGACACTTGTTTGAAAAAATAGGTGGATATTGGAACTGAATTTTTAGGAGGAGAAACCCAGGCCTTAACTCCTACCTAATGATTTTCTATCTAAATAAGATAGGGTCATGGTATGGTGATTCAATGCCTGAGAAGACTTAGAAACTGGGGATCAACAGAATCTATAAAAATGGCAAGTTAAGCATTTTAAACTGATTGGTTAGAAATGACATATGTTAAGGACAGGAACCAAACAAAAATGTATACGTCAATACTAGTAAGGATGTAAACTGCTGTAAGTTCTGCCTTTCAGGGGCACTTTACCCCTTCTCAGTGTCTGTGCTGAGAGCTTTGTACTTTTCTTTATAAATCTTATTTGCTTGCTACTGTGTTTGTGTGTTCATGAAGTTCATTCTTCAGCTCCATGAACAAGAAGCCAGATTCCCATTTCAAAAGATCATTTGAAATGTAAGCAATTACCTCCTTTAAGGTGAAAACATCAGATAAATTACATGCTAAGATAAGGAAATTTATAACTTCTAAAAGAGATTTGTCTTGTTATAACCAAGAGACATACTGTTCTTCTCATGTTGGGATTTAGCAAGAAGGATGGGAAAAAAGTTTTCTTTCCTTCAGTGGAAATCTAGGCTGAAAGAAGCAAAATTGTCAAACTGAATAGGAATGTTTTCTTAGTGTTTCCACTAATCACACAGCTGGGATTTGTCCCAGGTCTGTATGTTACCAAGTCCAAACTCACTCTACTCATCACACAATAGGTAAATAAATCTGAGAGATGAGGGTTTAACACAAGGAAGGGACTTTATTTGGGGAGCTAGCTGACTGAGAAGATGGCAGGTTGGCACCTCGAAATAGCCATCTTGTCAGGGTCTGGATGCCAGGTTCTTTTGTAGAGTTAGAGAGAAAGAAGCAATGAGGAACTAAAATCAAAAGGCAGAATATATAGAGAGGGGGACAGTGGGGAAGTAAAGTGAAAGAGTCTTCAGTCTTAAAAAATATCTTCAAGAGAATGGCTAGCCTTTGGAAGGGGCGTGCTAAGCTCTTCTATTCACAGGTAGGCCGGATCAGATTATCTCCCTATGAGCTGAAAAAGGCACTTTAGTTTACAGTCAGACAGAAGGGAAGAGGCAATCTATTAAGCATGATTATAATAATAAAAGCAATGAAAAGCAAGTCAATAAAACAGTTTCCAACATGGAGTCAAAATTGGTTTCCACTCTGCAACAGGCATAATTCCAAGTGTCACATACTAAAAATAATTTGTGCTTACTTCTTTGCATATATGCTTCTGTGTGTGTGTGTGTGTGTGTGTGTATGCTGTCACTTCAGTAGTGTTCCACTCTTTGTGATCCTAGGGACTGTAGCCCACCAGGCTCCTCTGTCCATGAGATTTTCCAGGCAAGAATACCGGAGTTGGTTGCCATGCTCTCTTGCAGGGTATCTTCCAACCCATGTCTTATGCCTCCTGCATTGGCAGGTGGGTTCTTTACCACAAGTGCTGAGGTAGAAATTGGTAGGCAGTCAGTGTGGGACTCTGAGACTTCTATCTTGTTTTCAATAAACATCTTGCTCCATTAACCTAAAACCATATCTTTTGCCCCAAATTCCTGGAATGTGTCCTTGGTCTGATAAATTATTAGCACTCAGATCCCAGAAAAGGCAATAATTAACTTCTGTTCCATATGCCTGATGGAAAAACAACTGGTGACTTAATCTTTAGTCTGATCCATTGTAAAATGGCCAAGGGGTATGAAAAATGGTTGCAATTTAATACAAGGATCAAGAGAAGCCATAAAGATGTTAAATACTGTGACCTTTAAACTGATCGGTTAGAAATAACATATTTTAAGGACAGGAGCCAACCAAAAATGTACAGATCAATACTAGTAAGGAAATGTGCTGTGCCATGCTTAGTTGCTTAGTCATGTCTGACTCTTTGTTACCCCATGGACTATAGCTCACCTGTCTCCTCCATCCATAAGGATTCTCCTAAACTGCTGTAGGTCCCACCTTTTTGGGGAAAACTTTACCCCCTCTCAGTGTCTATGCTGAGAGCTTTGTACTTTTCTTTTCTCTAAAATAAATCCTATTCACTTCCTACTGTGAGTATTTGTGTGTTCATGAGGTTCATTCTTCAGCTTCATAAACAAGAACTCAGATTCCCCTTCAGGGCCACCTGGGAAACCAGGTGTTTCTGTAATAATAATAATATTAATAAAATAAAGATGTTATGTTTCTATAATAAACTTCAGATAAAAGGCATAAATTTTGATCTAAATTTAGTGAAGTGTTTTTGTATAACTTCTCTATTTTGAGAATTGAAATCTTATGGGCATTGTCTTTTCATAATGGAAAATGTCCTGGGCTTAGCTTGAAGTCCAAAACTAAAAATACAAAAGTGTGTAAAACTTGAACAGTACTGAGATTGGGGATTTCTTACCTCCCTTGTTCTTCCGGTCATTGTAATTCTATTTAAAATAATGTAGGAACCCCCTTTTTGGCACTTTGCATATTCCAGGTTTTCCTTTCAACTAGATCATGTGTCCCTTTTTGCATGCCTGGCACATGTGCGTTCCTCCTGAGGTATTTATGTCTTTTTCATCTTTTTATTTGATCATGGAAATGATGACATTTTGCAGTGGATCCTTTCTTGATTATCAGAGTTCACTCAACAGAAATCTGGGAGCTTGGTGGGAATCTGTGATCTGGTCAGTTGATGTCACTGGGGGATTTGCTTGAAGATATTAATCATTAATTTGTTTAGAATATCTCTTTCCATGAGAATTACAGGAATAAGACAACCCCACAGTTAATATTAACAGCATGATTTCTAAAATGTTTCAGCTGTTTTAAATAGAGAAACACCATCTTAAGCTTGAGATCGTTAAGTTTCCCCCAAAATAAGGTAATAAGTAATGTCATTCTAAAAAAATTATTGTGGCAGGAATAGATAACTCTTCATCAAAATTAATAGATACAAATTGGAGTGTATTTTCCATCCTATCTTGCTGTTAGATGCAACTGTGTAATTGAATTCATGGGCAGGAATGTAAATGAAAGTCATGTACGCAGTTACAATGGCTAGCCTATAAATCCTACGAGGCAAAGCAACCATCAAACTGGGTCCCTGAATTGTTAGAGAATTCAGATTTACTATGACCTAGAATCTCTTCACAATGATATAGGCAATACACATTTATGCTGATCGCCCTTGGGCTGATAATGGCTCAACAAAACAGTATTCATGTCAATTGTTTTATGGCTGAGGATGACACACTTTGTGCCATCCTACCTCAAAAATGCATATTGTGGGAGTGGGGCCTGGTGAAACTCCTTTGGCCTCAGGTAAGGTGTCTCTCTTACCTGATTAATAACTTTCTAACAGACATAAAACACCCTGCTAAAAACTATCAAGGGGGCCGTTTCCTGTTCCCTTCTAATGTCTATATCAGAAGCTTTCCCTATCTCTATTATATTTTAATAAAACCTTGCTACACAAAAGACTCCAAGTAGTCAAGTCTCATCTGTAACCCTAGATGGAAATCCTCTCCTCTGGAGGTCACGAATCCTGGCATAACACAGAGCTGGCAGCAGCAAACTTTTATCTTGAGGGCTCATCTGGGATCTTCAAGACAAGGTCAGGATGCTTGAAGCTCTAGTTCTTTGCTCTCCTAGTAAACACGTTTCCTGTTGGACTTTACTAACTCTACGCTGTGCCTGGCTGTGTAAAAGCAACATGAATGAAACGTGGAATTGGCCAGGAAGTGAGCATTGAATCCTGGTTTGTGGGTTTGTGGTGCCTCGTAATGACTGAAAGCAGCCCCAAGGGGAGCCTTGTTGGGGGTTTATACCCACTCCAGTACTCTTGCCTGGAAAATCCCATGGAGGGAGGAGCCTGGTAGGCTGCAGTCCATGGGATCACTAAGAGTCGAACACGACCAGTGACTTCACTTTCACTTTCATGCATTGGAGAAGGAAATGGCAACCCACTCCAGTGTTCTTGCCTTGAGAATCCCAGGGAAGGGGGAGCCTGGTGGGCTGCTGTTCATGGAGTCTCACAGAGTCGGACATGACTGACGTAACTTTGCAGCAGTAGCAGCCAGTGCCAAGAGGCATCCAACGTCTCTGCAAGGGGAGTGGCCAGAAATGGGTGAGGTGTGTGGACCAAACTTTCCTTTCTCAGTCACCTTTTCCTGGTCTCTTTGACTACTTCATAACTGCCTGAGAAATTAGAACTACTAACCAAACCTGTCAGATCACAGACTTTCAAGGGACTTCGATCCATGCTCTTGTTGTTCAGTAGCTAGGCGGAGCTCTAGCTCCAGGAACATCTCTCAGGGGCTGCCTGCCTCAGGGGCTTGCCACCTGAGTGTGAGTCTTTATCATAATTGAAGCACTGCTGGTGACCATGAGGTTTTTGAGGACATAGGTTGGGAGTCCCAGGATCTGGTCAGATTGGAAGTGCAGTGGCCCAGACTGAGACCATAACACAGCTAAAGGAAGATGGGATGAGTCATTTTGTCAGATGTACTCTTGAAGGACTCAGGTGAGCATGTGCTAAGACTTTAAACGATGCCAAATTGGCAAACATAGAACAGGAAGAGAAGGAATCACCTGGTAAATTCTTAGATAGACTTTGAGAAGCCCTTCACAGATTCACTGAACTTGATCCCCAAAGTGAAGAGGGAAGAATGATCTTAAAGGATACGATTTCTCAGTCAGCTCCAGATATCTGCCGTAAGCTATTAAAACAGGCATATGGACCAAATCGTCTTCAGATAGTCTGTTGCGACTAGCTCAGAGAGTTAATTATGGCAGGGAATATGAGGAGAGGAAGGAAAGGCAGAGGAAGACCAAGGAACGGACTGAAGCCCTAATAGGGTGGTCAGAACAGTTCTGAGACAGCCTGAGAAAAGTGCCCAGAGGGACCCAGGTGGAAAAGGATGGATTTGCTATTACTACGGAAAGGAGGGGCACCTCAAGTGGGATTGCCCTCAGGCTTCTAAGCCACCCCCGGGTCCATGTCCAGTCTGCAAAGGACCACACTGAGGGATTGGACTCTCACGACAATCAGGACTAAAGGTGCCTGGGGGTCCCCACACAAGCTTCTGTTCCTAATTATACCTGAGGAACCCAGGTATTAATAACTGTGGGAGGAAAATCAGTCGATTTTCTTTTGGACACTTGGGCTACTTACTCTATGATTACGGAAGCCCCTGGTCCACTTTCTCCCCAATACTGTAATGGGATGAGGCAAATGTTAGCATTTCAGGTGTCCTCTAAGCTGCAACTGGACTCTGTGCTGTTTTCACGTGAGTTTCTGATCATGACAGAGTGTGTCTCACCCCTTTTAGGGAGGAGAGAAGTCCATGCCTCTGTTTTCATGAATATCAAGGCTCCTCTTTCTCTCCCATGAATTGAACAAAACGTCAATCTTAGGGTGTGGGTTGATGGAAAAACTGTGGGTTGAGCACAAAATGTTATTCCTGTTGTTCCCAAGCTCAAAGACCCACACATGTTTCCACATAAGAAGCAGTATCTTTTTTTTTTTTTTAATTTTTTTTATTTTTAGTTTTTTATTTTTTACATTTTAAAATCTTTAATTCTTACATGCATTCCCAAACATGAACCCCCCTCCCACCTCCCTCCCCATAACAAATTTCTGGGTCATCCCCATGCACCAGCCCCAAGCATGCTGCATCTTGCGTCAGACATAGACTGGCGATTCAATTCACATGATAGTATACATGTTAGAATGTCATTCTCCCAAATCATCCCACCCTCTCCCTCTCCCTCTGAGTCCAAAAGTCCGTTATACACATCTGTGTCTCTTTCCCTGTCTTGCATACAGGGTCGTCATTGCCATCTTCCTAAATTCCATATATATGTGTTAGTATACTGTATTGGTGTTTTTCTTTCTGGCTTACTTCACTCTGTATAATCGGCTCCAGTTTCATCCATCTCATCAAAAAAAAAAAAAAAAGAAGCAGTATCTTCTAAAACCTGAGGTTAAGGAAGGGTTAAAACTTATCACTAAAACTTCAAAGAAACAGGGGCTATTAATTCTCTGTTAGGAGGCCTTACAAATAGCTGTGAAGAGAAGTGAAAAGCAAAGGAGAAAAGGAAAGATATACCCATCTGAATGCAGAGTTCCAAAGAAAAGCAAGGAGAGATAAGAAAGCCTTCCTCAGTGATCAGTGCAAAGAAATAGAGGAAAACAACAGAATGGGAAAGAATAGAGATCTCTTCAAGAAAATTAGAGATACCAAGGGAACATTTCATGCAAAGATGGGCTCAAAAAAGGACAGAAATGGTATGGACCTAGCAGAAGCAGAAGATATTAAGAAGAGGTGTCAAGAATACACAGAAGAACTATACAAAAAGATCTTCATCACCCAGATAACCATGATGGTGTGATCACTAAGCTAAAGCCAGACATCCTGGAGAGTGAAGTCAAGAAGGCCTTAGGAAGCATCACTACAAACAAAGCTAGTGGAGGTGATGGAATTCCAGCTGAGTGTTTTCAAATCCTAAAAGATGATGCTGTTAAAGTGCTGCACTCAATATACCAGCAAATGTGGAAAACTGAGCAATGGTCACAGGACTGGAAAAGTCAGTTTTCATTCCAATACCAAAGAAAGGCAATACCAAAGAATGCTCAGACTACCGCACAATGCACTCATCTCACACGCTAGTAGAGTAATGCTCAAAGTTCTCCAAGCCAAGCTTCAGCAATACATGAACTGTGAACTTCCAGATGTTCAAGCTGGTTTTAGAAAAGGCAGAAGAACCAGAGATCAAATTGCCATCATCCGCTGGATCATTGGCAAAGCAAGAGAGTTCCAGAGAAACATCAATTTCTGCTTTATTGACTATGCCAAAGCCTTTGACTGTGTGGATCACAATAAACTCACCTGACCTGTCTCTTGAGAAATCTGTATGCAGGTCAGGAAGCAACAGTTAGAACTGGACATGGAACAACAGACTGGTTCCAAATAGGAAAATGAGTACATCAAGACTGTATATTGTCACCATGTTTATTTAACTTATATGAAGAGTACATCATGACAAACGCTGGGCTGAGTGAAGCACAAGATGAAATCGAGATTGCTGGGAGAAATATCAATAACCTCAGATATGCAGATGACACCACCCTTATGGAAGAAAGTGAAGAAGAACTAAAGAGCCTCCTGATGAAAGTGAAAGAGGAGAGGGAAAAAGTTGGCTTAAAGCTCAACATTCAGAAAACAAAGATCATGGCATCTGGTTCCATCACTTCATGGCAAATAGATGGGGAAACAGTGGAAACAATGGCTCGCTATTTATTTATTTATTTATTTATTTTTCTGGGCTCCAAAATCACTGCAGATGGTGATTGCAGCCATGAAATTAAAAGACACTTACTCCTTGGAAGAAAAGTTATGACCAACCTAGACAGCATATTAAAAAGCAGAGACGTTACTTCGTCAACAAAGGTCCATCTAGTCAAGGCTATGGTTTTTCCAGTAGTCATGTATGGATGTGAGAGTTGGACTATAAAGAAAGCTGAGTGCAGAGAATTGATGCTTTTGAACTGTGGTGTTGGAGAAGACTCTTGAGAGTCCCCTGGACTCCCAGGAGGACTGATGTTGAAGCTGAAAACCCCAATACTTTGGCCACCTTATGTGAAGAGCTGACTCATTTGAAAAGACCCTGTTGCTGGGAAAGATTGAGGGCAGGAGGAGAAGGGCACGACAGAGGATGAGATGGTTGGATGGCATCACCGACTCAATGTACATGAGTTTGGGTAAACTCTGGGAGTTGGTGATGGACAGAGAGGCCTGGCGTAGTGCAGTCCATGGGGTTGCAGAGTCAGACACGACTGAGTGACTGAACTGAGCTGATCTCAACAGTCCATGCAACACTCCTATTTTTGGAGTGAAAAATCAAATGATAAATGGAGACCAGTTCAAGATCGACAAATATAAGTGAGGCTGTGCTTTCTTTACACCTCCTCGTGCCTAATCCTTATACTCTACTGTCTGAAATTCCTGAATGAGCCAAATACTTTTCAGTAATTGATTTAAAAGATGCCTTCTATGCTATACCATTGATGAAGGGAAGCCAATTTTTATTTGCCTTTGAAGACCCTATCCAGTCAGCTTCTCAGTTAACCTGGATAGTTTTGTCCCACAGGTTTGTGACAGCCCTCACTTATTTGGACAGTGTTTGTCATGAGATCTACAAAGCATCAATAGCCCTGAGACAGTGGTGTTACAATACATAGATGATATCCTGTTCTGTGCTGAGACAGAGGAAGTTTGCTCAGAAGACTCAGAAGACTGCCTAACTTTTTGGCTGACTGCAATTATAAAGTATCAAGGGGAAAGGCTCAGCTTTGTCAACAATCTGTTAAATATCTGGGCCTAAAAATCTGAGCCTTGAAAAATTGATGCTTTTGAACCGTGGTGTTGGAGAAGACTCTTGAGTGTCCCTTGGACTGCAAGGAGATCCAAGCCATCAATCCTAAAGGAAATCAGTCCTGAAAATCCATTGGAAGGACTGATGCTGAAGCTGAAACTCCAATACTTTGGCCACCTGATGCAAAGAACCGACTCATTGGAAAAGACCATGATGCTGGGAAAGATTGAAGACAGGAGGAGAAGGGGACAACAAAGGATGACATGGTTGAATGGTATCACTGACTCGATGGACATGAGTTTGAGTAAGCTCCGGTAGCTGGTGATGGAAAAGGGAGGCCTGGCGTGCTGCAGTCCATGGGGTCGCAGAGAGTCAGACACTGCTGAGTGACTGAACTGAACTGAATCATATTCGAAGGGGTGAGGGCCGTATGCCTCAAGAGAATTAAGCCTAAACTAAAACATCCCCTACCTATGACTTTAAGACAATTGAAAGGATTTGGGGGCATCACAAGTGGGCATCACAAGCTACTGCTGCATCTGGATTCCAGGTTACGGGGAATTTGCCCGGCCTTTAGATAAACTTATAACTGAAACTCAGCAAGCCCAAACCGACAAACTGGTTTGGTCTCCATATACTCAAAAGGCTTTTAAGGCTCTTCAAACTGTTCAGTAAGCTCCCACTCTGAGCTTGCCCACAGGGTCAGAGTTTGTTTGTCACTGAAAGAAAAGTTATGGTCTCGGGAGTTATGGCACAACCCCAAGGATCTCACCAACAACCTATAGGATACCTGAGTAGAGAATTAGATGTAGTAGCATATGGCTGGCCACACTGTCTAAGAGTATTTTTTGCTATTGCTTTACTAGTACTGTAAGCTCTTAAGGTTATTAGCGGGCCTGATAGTCTATATGGGCCTGATTCTGTTGACTCCAAAACTTCTGAGTCTGCCGTTTGAGTTTGATCCTTAAGGCCTTCCTGTCTTGGGCCCATTCCTCCACTGCATTCCATAATCAGTCTGATTGCTGGGTCTGTGGAGCACACCCTTCCTCATCGGTTGAAGGCTTCCCATCTTGGCCGTTTCCACTTCAGGGACAGGACTTTCTCCATGTCTGCAACTACCTTCACCGACAATTATATGTGATGCCTCTTCTTAATCTAATGACATCTAACAATCCTAAAATGGACTGGTGTTACAGTTTTTACCTTAACTACAGACATAATGTGACTTTTAACTTTGCAGGTCAGGAAGCAGCAGTTAGAACTGGACATGGAACAACAGACGGGTTCCAAATAGGAAAAGGAGTACGTCAAGGCTGTATACTGTCACCCTGCTTATTTAACTTCTATGCAGAGTACATCATGAGAAACACTGGGCTGGAAGAAGCACAAGCTGGAATCAAGATTGCCGGGAGAAATATCAATAATCTCAGATATGCAGATGACACCACCCTTATGGCAGAAAGTGAAGAGGAACTAAAAAGCCTCTTGATGAAAGTGAAAGAGGAGAGTGAAAAAGTTGGCCTAAAGCTCAACATTCAGAAAACAAAGATCATGGCATCTGGTCCCATCACTTCATGGGAAATAGATGGGGAAACAGTGGAAACAGTGTCAGACTTTATTTTTGGGGGTTCCAAAAGCACTGTAGATGGTGATTGCAGCCATGAAATTAAAAGACGCTTACTCCTTGGAAGAAAAGTTATGACCAACCTAGATAGTATATTCAAAAGCAGAGACATTACTTTGCCGACTAAGGTCCGTCTAATCAAGGCTATGGTTTTTCCAGTGGTCATGTATGGATGTGAGAGTTGGACTGTGAAGAAGGCTGAGCGCCGAAGAATTGATGCTTTTGAACTGTGGTGTTGGAGAAGACTCTTGAGAGTCCCTTGGACTGCAAGGAGATCCAACCAGTCCATTCTGAAGGAGATCAGCCCTGGGATTTCTTTGGAAGGAATGATGCTAAAGCTGAAGCTCCAGTCCTTTGGCCACCTCATGCGAAGAGTTGACTCATTGGCAAAGACTCTGATGCTGGGAGGGATTGGGGCAGGAGGAAAAGGGGACGACAGAGGATGAGATGGCTGAATGGCATCACTGACTCGATGGGCGTGAGTCTGAGTGAACTCCGGGAGTTGGTGATGGACAGGGAAGCCTGGCGTGCTGCAATTCATGGGGTTGCAAAGAGTCGGACATGACTGAGTGAATGAACTGAACTGAACTGATACTTTGTCTTGGTGTAATGACTATTTTGCTACACATAAGAAGACAGATGGATGTTTATCAAATATGGGATGAGGTCATATGGCTAACTCCTGAAAAGGGACTCCTGATGTCTACCCCATATGCTGGGAACAAACAGAGCCATCCTCAGAAGTTAGCTGACAACTTAATTATAATAACTGGAAACAATTGGGGGTTTTGCCTCAAGAAATATGCAATATAATCATTTCTGTGTTTTCTAACCCCAGTTCAGGTCCTCTTTTTGCCTGGCCAGGCACTGATTGGGACTGGATCCCTCAGTCACACTGGCTTGCTCCAAAAGGGACCTACTGGATATGTGGGGCTCTTACCTAAGGGTGTGACGTGCCCCTGGCTGGATAGGAAGATGGACCCTAGGTCTTTTACTCATGGCTTCACATTTTCAGAGCCTCCAGAAAAACCTGCTAATTTGCCACATCTTAGCACTCACTGGATAAGGTCTGTATTTCATGGGTATGGTTATTTGGCTGCAATATTTGTTCCCTCCCTGGGAACTACAGAGGTTATGCTACGAGTTGATGCTCTAACTACTCAGCAAGACTTACAAGATTCTCAAAAAGCTATTTCAGCCCTTAATGCTGAACAAATACAAATTAGAAAGGTGGTTTTACAAAACAGACTGGCCTTAGATATTCTAACAGTCACACAAGGAGTAACTTGTGCCATTATTCATATCCAATGTTGTGCATATATACCAGGTAGTGGCACTAATGTTACTCACTTTACTAAACACATTAACACAATGATTCAGGCTATGGATAATCCTGAAGCTTCAGTTGCTTCAGTTTGGAAGATATCAACTAGTACCACATGGTGGAAAACTATCTTAATTACAATAATTCTGATTTTTCTGTTTCTGCTGTTTGCTCCCTACATCTGTAACTGTGTAGCTGGATTTGCCTCTAGCTGCATGAAGGCTTTTAAGTTACAAATTGTTGTCCAAACTCCATCAAGTGCCACAGCTTCTTCCAGCTACTACTTAAGACCTCTGGATCAGAGACCCTCAATATGAGAGTTAGAATATGTTGCCTCACCAATTTAGGAATGACACCCCTTATCAGCTCAGAGGCAGTTATGGAATGAGAAAGCGGCCCCTTTCCCTAGGCAACATAATTCTCCTAAAAGAAAAAGGTGGAATGAGAGGGTAATAGGTAGGAAGGCCAGAGATCCCCAAGAAGTAGGAGGAAGTAAACTGTAAGTGGAAGACTTTTTTTTTTCCTTCTCTGTTGATGAAACCAGCTCTGCCTAAGACTAACAGTTTTTTTGTTTTGTTTTGCTTTGTTTTTTGTTTGTTTTTTTCTTTTCTCAGACTTTGGGCTGATAATGGCTCAACAAACCAGCATTCATGTCAATTGTTTTATGGCCTGGGAAGACACACCTTGTGCCATCTTTTCTCAAAAATGCGTATTGTTGGAGAGGGGTCAGGTGAAACTTCCTCAGCCTTGAGGTGCCTCTCTTATTTGATTAAGCTTCCTAACAGATATAAAACACCCTGCTAAAAACTAGCAAGAGGGCTTTGCTCAGATTACTGTCCATTGTGTCACTGATGCTATATAACCATCTCATCGCCTGCCACCTCCTTCTCATTTTGCCTTCAATCTTTCACAGCATCAGGGTTTTTTCCCAGTGAGTCAGCTCTTCACATTAAGTGGCCAAAGTATTGGAGCTTCAGCTTCAGCAGCAGTCCTTCCAGTGAATATTCAGGGTTGATTTTCTTTAGGATTGACTAGTTCTATCTCTTTGCAATCCTAGGGACTCTCAAGAGTCTTCTGCCAGCACCACAATTCAAAAGTGCCAATTCTTTGGCACTCAGCCTTCTTTATGGACCAACTCTCACATCCGCACATGATTACTGGAAAAACCATAGCTGTGACTATAGGAAGCTTTGTCAGCAAAGTGATGTCTCTGCTTTTCTATATATAAAGAACCCCAAACCCTGCCTCAGTGATTCACTGAGCTTCTTCCCTTCCATCATTTTTTTTTCTTTAAAGACTGTCATGGTTGAGCAGAATTCTTGGACTTGATTTCTGGAAATAAATTCACCATCTCTCCAAGTTGCAGACTTTTCTGATTAAAGCATCTTTCCTTTCTACTGACACTTGCTCCTCGAATTATTGGATTTTGAGCGGCAAGCACCCACACAAGAATTTGGTAACATGGAGAGCCAGAATACTGTGTATTGGCTTTTTCTCCTTGCATTTCATCAAGTACCAAGAGAAGGAGTCAAGTTTAGGACAGAGCTGTGTGGTTTGCACACAAAATTTGGAGAGGCTAATGACTTCTGCACTCAAAAACAAAAAAAAAGAAAAAAAGAAAAGAAAAAAGAAAAAAGGAGATAGATTGGCAAAGAGTAAGAAAAAGACAATACTGAAACAAGCATTGGAGACCCATACAGCTCCTCAGTTTACAGAGCCCTGTGGCAAAGATCAGATTAAGAGTACTGCCCTCCCTCTTAAGCCTTCCCTCCCAAGTCTTCTCCCCAGTGCTGTGGACACTGAAGTTCTGGAAGATATTAATAATTAAGGAGAGTTTTCATATTATAAAAATAATTAAAAATTGGTGTTGCCTGATGTTGTGTCAGTAGCATTATCTTTAGTCATAATGATAACACATTGTGAACACTCCATTCACTCATTTACTGGTTCCCCATTCTTTCAGTTACTATCCATTCATATTCTAAGTCATTGTCAGTCATGGTATGAAAAAATACACTAAGAAGGATCTATAGACTTGTCTGTTTTGGTATTGTTTATTGATTTAAATTATTATATAAGCAACAGTTTGACTTATAAGGTAAATAAACATTTGGTTTAAACAGAGAGTTTTGTAATGAATTATGTAAATATAACACACAACTGTTATTTCTACTTTGTTTTATAAGAATCCCAAATTTTTAACCACTGATTTTTCATATACAAATTTATCTATTTTTCGGTCTGTAAATACAAAGACATTTTACATAATGAAACATACTATTTACATCATGCACAATTTAGAACAACTATAAATAAGCACAATCAAATGAATAAAAAGTGGTGCTACATCAAAAGCAAAGACGTTTATAATCCTATAAGTGCTTACGTACTTTTACACACACTAGTATTCTTAAACTTTTAGTGAAATGAGTCATATTTCATCTTTTCAATCAGAAAGCTTCTCTAAACTTGTACTACTGAGTAAAGAAAAATACCTTAAAATATAATATGAAACATCAAACAAACTTTTAAAATTAATGCTACATGTTTAAAGGATGCAATCATCTTTAACATTCAAAAATAGGTTGACATTTCAAAACATATGTAATTTAACCATGCCCTATGAATATATTAGTATGTATCTTAGTATTACTTTATGACATTGCAATTTAAGTTTGTGATAACCAGATTTTTAAAAGTAATGATTTACAAATTATAATTTGATAATAAAATAGCAAATGGAAAATACTATTTACATTGCAGGTCAAACCAAAAATTTAGACACATGAAATTATAGCAAATGAATTGGACAAAACATTAAAATAATTCTGTTATCTGGTTAAGTAAAACCTACCCCATGCAGAGGAACTGAATGAAGGCCTAGCACAGTATACTCATGTGATTTTATTAAGTGGGTTGGGGAAACCTGTTTATATTTATATAGCATTTGAATATTTGATAGAAATACATTGGCTACTTACATATTAAAATGAGCAGGCAGATTTTTGTTTGTTTTTGTTTTTATCTAAACACTGTTAGGGAAATGAAAACCTTTGGCTTGATAAAATGGCTATTCACAGTTGAATTGTCAGAATTCAGGTAGATTGATTTTGAAATGAAGAATGATATGTATTATTTCTGAAATACACTTAATTGTCTATGGCCATACCACCCTGAACATGCCCGATCTCTTCTAAATGCACTTAATTGATAAATTTTAAAAGCATAATGAGACAGCTTTGTCACTTGATTACCAAAATTATAATGTGATTAAAGGCAGTTATAAAATTACAGTTTGTCCAAGGAAAACTTTCCAGGAAGTTTTTATTTTTAAAGAAAAAAAGCTGTTAATTCAACTCTAAGAAAATCAGAAAGTTGTTTTGCCCATTAACCGTTTTTCTATTTGAACTTAACCTTACTTTCCTAGTAGTAATAAGCTGCCATTATTATGTGAATCAATTTCCACATAGTTGGAATAATTTTTGCTTATCTCTAAATAATAAAAGGAGACAATGACTAGTAGTTGTTATTTTTGCCAGTCTGGGCCTTCAATATAAATTTAGTAAGAGGCAACAAAATAGAGGGAGAAAATGGCACTGTTGCTCACAGCTGTTCAAATGTCATCTGATATTTCATCTGTATTCCTCAACCATATTTCTTCTATTTTTACATTCATTACTGAAAATATTTCCCTCAACAAATAAAAATGACAAAGATACTGAAGGTCATATTTCTACCCCCCACCAAAAAAAAAAAAAGTATTAAAGTCTATCATTTCAAGACAAAGGTTTTCTTAACACTGAAAAATATAGGAAGAAAGAAATTTGCATTTTCATAGATGGCGATTTATATGGAAGCTGCCTATTTTTTCACAATTTCAAAATAAATATCAATGTGGAATAAATAAAAATTGATTGACATAGAAATTCTTCCCTTTGAAGTTTTAAATTTTCTGAATTTTTCATATCCTTTCCTTTGACAGACTACCTGATTTGTTATAGTAGAAGATCCCTGAGGTGTTCAACGAAGTTCAGATGAGAAATAAGTACCAAAATTCAAAGGTATTTGACTTACTGAAGCAAATCTTTCCAGAGAGAAAACATAGCTATATCATTTCTACATAATTTGCTGTTAATGAACACAAACAAATGTATGTCACATAGAAAACTTATTTAAGAGCTTGAATGTAATATTAATAACAACAAAAATTAATAAAATTTTCAGTTTTAGAGATTTAATATTCTTTAAATCTTGTTCAAGACTTGTTCAAATTGTTGTGGTATTAGGGATATCTAAAATAGAAGAACATACTCTCTGTCTTTCTCATTATTCCTTTAAATGAGATGTTTCATTTCTTTTCCTTTATGAATCATATTATCTGCTAGAAATTACTGAATTTCCCCTGGAAAATATGGTTTTGGATTGAGATTTGTAAATGATTGATCCCTCAATATAGCTACCATAAAAAGATCCAACCTGTGTTTTTATACTTAAGATTATGGTAATTTGTTAATTCTAGTGAATAACTCAAAACTATGGTTATAAATAACTATCTAAAATGCCAAAATTTAAAGGCATAGAGCTAAGAAATTTGGAATACATATTACTTTTTCAATACAGTAGACATGAAATTGATAGCAAACATTTTCAAACCCTCTAAAAAGAACCCAAACACCATACTATGTCATACCCTTACAGAAGGGTATACAGGAAGCAACACAGTGTATCTGTCATCTCTAGACAAAGAGCCAATAAAACCAAGTAGTACCTGGGAAGTAGTTTTTGAAAAAAAAATTCCGTATAGGTAGAAGAAGCTTCTTTTCTATTTTTATCTTTAGCAGTGTGGTACCCAAGGGAAGATTTACCATTTGAAAACAAGAGGATTTTTTTCAAATTAAAATGTTTGTAGGAGGAGATTGTCCAAAAAAGGTGACCCTGATATTTCTTGAAATCTTGTTAAAATTCAATAAAAGCAGAGCATTTTAAAAAGAAAACAAAACCTTATGTTTCTCTTAACTGATGAAATGTCTATAGAAGCCAAGGTCTCAATGTCTCAATCATTTCTATACCCCAGTGGTCTGTATCTGAATAGTCACCTTCTTTTCCTTACCTCATGAATTCATAAAGTGTCCAATCATGTGAAAGTGAAAAAGCAATCTCAACCATAATGATAAAATATTATTTTTCATATACTTTATAAGAAAAAGAAAAAAGGAAGGGAGGAAGGAAGGAAGGGGTGAGAGGGAGAGGGAGGGATAAAAGAAAGGAAAGGAAGGAGGGAGAGATAGAAAAGAGAAGCTGAGGATGCTGACAAACTTCAGAACCTAAATATTTTAGTGCACATAACCCCTATAGATATAGCCCATTCATTTTACATTCATCAATAATCTTATTCAGAAATAACATCAAACTCTATTGTTTATTCAAGTTATAGCCACACTTGATATTTGGACTCTTACATGGTTTCTTATCAGCATAAAGACTATGCTAATATTAAATTAGATCATAATGCAAATATTGATTAAAGACATAGTACCAAATATTCCCAAATCCTGCACTGATGGGCACGTATAAAACAAGATATTTTGTTCCTTTAAATCTTTTTATTCTGATTAGCATATTTCCTGTTTCTTGATCAAAATTTTGACATGTTGCATTTCATGATATCCTGTTATGTATTAATAGTGTTCTAAAAATAAACTATAATCAGTTAGCCTTCCCATCTATTTTCAACTTTCTTCTAAGTTAAGAGGGTTGAGTTATTTTTAGACAATTTAATGTAGGCAAAGTGATGTTTGTCTAATCTTCTATGTAGGTGTCTTTTTTTTTGGTTTCAGTCCAGCTGAAGTAAAATGGGATACTTCCTACAGTCAGATATTCATTTGCATTTTAGTAGGAGAATTTTTCTTTAGACAGGAAAAAAGAGTATTTTAAGGATTAAAAGAAAAAGCAATGAGTACCAACTATTTCAGGTCACTGAATTGCATAACAATGGAAAGGGATGGATTTTATAATTGTCTGGTAACATACTTGAAACAAATTAAAAGGATAAGAATAATAATTTTGGCTACCATTCACTAGTAATTATCTTTGTACAATAAGAGCAAAAATAATTTTTTAAAAATTCCTTGAATTATTGTAGATAATTACAGTCATCCAGTTTATCTATACCTGCTTTGCTAGAATGAAATCTAACATAAGAATAAATATTTTATTTTTAAAAATTTCTCATTCTTGATAATACTTTCTAGTCAAATAATACAAAAACAATTTATCTGAGACTTCAAGCCAATCTGATTTTAACCTGGTAATTTATATCGATAAAATTTGGAGAGAGGGGTTTCATGTTGATAACATCTAGCCACTCCAGCATGGAGTTTTCTTTAACTATGGAGATTTGAACTATAAAAAAGCTTACAAAGTTGGGGGGGGCAGATTTTAAATTATTTTACAGAAATAATTGGTGCAGATCATCCTAGTCTCAGGTATTATATATCATCCCATACTCTCCTGCCAGCTTTCAACGATAGTGATATTGACCATAAAGGAAAGCTTCTTGGGAGCCAATAAAAATGGAATTGTTCTAGGAATTGAGATTTCATTAAGTATAGAAATGCACACCTTCTTGTTAGTCAGAAAACATATAGAATAACATATTTATTATTCAAAATTTTGAACATAAATTATTTTTCATTTAGATTTTATTCTGAGAAGTTGAGATACTTTGCTCTAGATCAATATATAGATGAATGGGAATACAGTATACTTGACTGTTACCCTTAACCCTCATATTATTAAAAACAGCTTATTATTTTAAGTAAAAGAATGCTGCCAAATTTACAAACCAAAGCTCATTGCCAAAATTAATAACTTTGTCTCATTCATGACATCTTCTACATCTTTCTTTCTTGCAACAAATGGAAAATGTAGAGAAAAAATATGAAATGTGATTTATACTTCTTTGTTATCTTTTTCTTTCTCAGTGCTGAAGCACTTCATACCTTTAGAAAACTTTCAAAAATTTTTAGCATTCTGAAATTTTGCTGTAAGTAACTTGGCTTTCAAGACAGCAACTTTTTGTCCTAAATTATTTTTCTAACACAGGGAGCTCAACCTGGTGCTCTGTGACAACCTAGAGGGGTGGGATGGGGGCTTGGTGGGAGGGAGAGAGGGTTCAAGAAGGAGAGAATATAGGTAAACTTATGGCTGATTTGTGTTGTTGTTCAGCAGAAACCAACACAATATTGTAAAGGAATTTTTCTCCACTTAAAAATAAATTTAAAAAACAGTCTAATAATTCTGATTAAAAATTGCTCAAGTTTGTTTCTTCCTTTTAAAATTTCAGTTCTAAACAAACTCTGCTTGAATTAACTAGCTTCATGTAAAGTGAAACATCTTTAAATGATGTTTAGAGACTATCTAACCCGTTTAATTTTAAAAGACAGGGAGTACACCTTCATCTCTCCTTCCGAACATCATCAAATGTTGTGAGGTGATTGTTTCCCCAGCTCCAGGATTCTGGAGCATCCCAGAATAAGATGGAAAGGCCTGGTGTCATAAAATCTTGTATGTCCTCTAAAGTTGAACACCTGTTTTGCTTGCAGCTAAAGGTCAAATTGAAAGCAATGTGAAGAAGAATATAGAATATAGTATAGATCCCCCAAGCCATTTTATAGATGTAACTATACAGAATAAATATTTCCTAATCTTTGTGATTAGATTTTCCAACTAGGGAATGATATAACTTCTATAATGTCAGAACAACAACAACAAAAAAATGAAGTACAAAATCAAATTGTATTCTTCTCTCTGAATGTTAGCTCAACAAGGCTTGTTATAACAGAAAAAAAAATTTTGCTTTAGTATTACTTAAACACAGACAGTCTTTTGTGCTAATTTTCACAGGCTTTCTGTGATATACATCTGATCTGATCTGATATTTTTTCTTCTTTGCTCCTTAAGTCCAGCCATTCTGACACTTTCATTGATCTTAATCATCATAACCAAAACTAGTTCTATTTACCACCTTCAGAGTCTCTATATATAGCTTTGTGAGTTTCTAATTCCAGTTTCACAGATGTGTGCCCCTGCTAAGAGTTGTCACTACTTCCTAAGAAAACTGAAAATAGTTCATGAAGGACTTTTTTTCTATTTTCTTTTTAAAATAAAAATGAGCAAATCATTTGGTTTTCACTAAACTACATGTGTCTATTATGAAAACTGCCTCCCTTTAGGAGTATGTACACCTTCACAAAGAAAACAGTTCAATCTCTAACCAATCTCATCTAAAGCTCCTGCTCATCCCACCCCTCCATCTGTCCCTGTGTACTGAGTCTGATGCCAGGCAGCAAAATGGGAAGAACTGTCTCTAAAAAGTAAGGAGTTTAATTACTTTACAATATTATATTGGTTGTAATTAACCTTCAATTAAAATAAATAAATTTATATTAAAAAAATAAACTAAAAGACTATGTAATAAACACTGATTATAAAAAAAGTAAGGAGTGTGAGGAAACAATTTTGCAGAATTCTGATTTTATCCCAATTAATACATTACTGTTCTACTTATTAATTACACTTAATAGCCCACAGTAAAAATTCATTTAGTAGAATTCCTTCCTTATCTCCAACTAGCCAAAAGGCCACAGAGGAAGATTAAATATAAACCAATTCCTTTATTTAAAAAATATATATCAAAAGAATTAGAAACAAGCTATTACTTAAGCTCATCATTTAGTTTTTCTTGTCTCTTCTGCTTTCAAATAGTTAGCAATAGTACTTAAGTCTAACATTGAGTGGTCTGATTAACAACTACATAACTGAGGAAATAAATTTACTGTAATTTTTAGTGGACTCAAATATTTTTATTATTTATTATCAAAAGCATATTAAGATATAAGCTTCCAATGATATACAAAAAGACAATCATCAAATGCTTTCTCAGTAGGAAAAAATAAACAACTTTCCCAGTGACTCAACACACCCTGCTTAATTTTTATAGGGGAATTTTATAAACTGTGTAGGAGGATGTTAATTTAAGCTTTGATGTTGGCAGTTGAAAGGTAAAATACTAGCAAGTTTACTCACGATTCCAATTGTGATCAGATTCAAGATTATAAGGGAGTTTATCCATCTAGACAATAATAGAAGCTGTAATCTCATGGACAGAGGAGCCTGGCAGGCTAAAGTCCATGGGGTCACAATGAGTCAGACATGACTTAGTGACTAAACAAGAATCTTATTTAGAGGCTTAGGAATGGATTCTGACCTTATATGATTTTGCTAAATAATAATCAGATGATTAGAAGTACCTCAGTGTATCATAAATTTCCCTGTTACTTTTAATTGTAATCCTGATACATGATTCTAAATGAGGGAGGAGCAATTTAACTACTAAAGGACTGATTATTATTAACCATGCTGTATCTGATTAAAATTATATTTTAAGAAAATAGAAATATGAATTAATCATTTTGAAGCCTGTGAGCTTTAGTGTAACTGTCAAATGAAAAGTACAAGCTATTTTAAATATAATTACACAATAATTTTCAGACGTTTTAAAATTATACTACAGATGAATTTCAGCCAATCACATTCTGAAAGCCAAAATATTATTGTACCTACTTAACATTCAGTATCACAGAAAACAGTGAAAATGACTCTTTAATCTTTTATCTTATCAGACCTAATAAAATGAATAGTTGAATTAATTACCTTATCCCAAGGTGTATCTATATTTTTGCCAAGCCTACACTCTCAATTAGTTCATCCAACCCATTCTATATTTTTACTCATTTATCTATAGTTAAATACTTCTATTTATTATATACTACAAAGATCTGAAAATCTGGGCACAAAACATTCACAATGCTTTCAGAGGAATAGAAATCATATTATGATAGATATCAATAATTATACATCAGAAACAATCTGATCAGAATATATCAATTACTTCATAGCATGTGTGCAAATGAAGGATTTATGAGAGAGATTAAGCATGTTACCTGCTCAGATAATTTTTTATCTATCCCTTGCTGCTCATTTTGCTGTAGTAGAATGGTGAACATCATTTAAAAGTCCACACTACTTATATTATTGCTTATGTAAGACATGTCTTTATTTCCCTAAACTTGCATAGGAGTGCAAGTTTCATACATCATCATCATCATGGCTTAGATTATTGCTTAAAGGTTGTTGTTATAATATATTGCTAGGAAATAATTTTTAAATGAATGTACGATTCAATGCGAAAAGTACAGAGTGAGACTAAGCATCAAGTTGGTGATGTTTTAAAACATAAAAATCAAAGCATTCAGAAGTAAGGCTGTTACTTTGACATTTACTTCTCTGTCCAAACATTCATAGTTCATATCTTGGTGGTAAGGGTCAGCAAATATTGTGATGTTCTCTGCACAGCTCTGGCAGTTTCTAAGAAAATCTTACTGTGTCTAGAATGCCTAATAGTGAGCAATATTCATCTCTCATGCTTATCAATATTGACTTAAGTCTACAATAAATTTAAAGACTTATGCTCAAAAAGTCGACTATAAATTTGAAACCAAAGCTGAAAAATTAAAACTTGTGAAAGAAATAATGTTATGAAGCCTGGCACATTTGCTTTTCAAAATAACTACAAATAAAATAATATACTTCTATCTCAGTCAGCTTGTATTTATTCCTAGTAATTGGGATTATTTGAATATTCTTCAGTGATCCTCACATCTGGCTGTATATTAGCATAACCTAGAGTGATTTTCTAAATACAAATTCCTAGGCCTTCACCTGAAACCTACTGAATCCAAATCTTAAAGGTAAAGCCAGTAATTTGTGTCCCTAAAATTTCCTCAGGTATTCCTTCATAGCTCAGTTGGTACAGACTCTGCCCGCAATGCAGGAGACCTGGGTTCAATTCCTGGGTGGGGAAGATCCCCTGGAGAAGGAAATGGCAACCCACTCCAGTATTCTTGCCTGGAGAATCCCAAGGACAGAGGAGCCTGGCAGACTACAGTCTATGGGGTCACAAGAGTTGGTCATTACTTAGTGACTAAACTACTACCACTACTAAAAGCTTCCTAAGGCAGTCAGATACTGCCAAGCGATGAGCTGAAACACTGAACAGGATCATTTCTTAGGATGGAATTGGCAATGAGGCACATTGCTGACACTGTGGTCTGTGTGTCACAGCACAACAGAAATAAAGACACAAACTTTACTTTTCTATATCCCAAGTCCTTCCAAAATGTCATTTCTTTTAATCATGTAATATCTACATTCAGTGCACACAAATGCATATTGTTTATTACTTTATAAAACTATTCTATAACATAAGATTAGCTGTGATTCTTCCTGTTTAGAAATGTATCAATGACTTTTTTTTTCTGTTAACTTGCTATACTTTATTTTTTATTTTTTTTTACTGTATTGGTTTTGCCATACATTGACATGAATCCAGCACAGGTGTATATGCGTTCCCAAACATGAACCCCCCTCCCACCTCCCTCCCCACAACATCTCTCTGGGTCATCACCGTGCACAAGCCCCAAGCATGCTGTATCCTGCGTCGGACTTAGACTGGCCATTCGAATGAAACTAGATCACTTTCTAACACCGCACACAAAGATAAACTCAATGACTTTTTAATGAAACGAAAAAGAAAGAAAAGAAGGAGCAATGACTTTTATGAAAGGAAAAAAGGAACAAAAGAAGGAAGTAAACAGAAAGGTAACATAATACTCAGGCTTCAACTTTTTGAATCAAGTATAAGGAATTTTGCACACTGTCTCAAAATGCTCTGACAAAATTGATGTTAGTCTGTATATAATATCAGTGTCTGTTCTTTATTCAAGACCATGAGGAACGTGAAATTGAGTCCACAGCTGCAGTCAGTTTATCCATTTAACAATAACATTCCTTCAATCATGTTAACACAATTTATGTACATGTTAAGTCAGCTGGTTGTAAATTAAGTGTATTCATATCAAGAGCAACCCTTAAAGAATCATCATGCAGAATGTAGTATGTTACACTTCAATAATGAAGCCTCTCGTGCATTGTGTTTTTCAGGTTACATCTAATAAGATATGCTCATAGAAGCCTCTGAAATGACATAATTTTTGTAGCTGAAGATATGCTATAGTTTTCCAGTCACCAAGTTGTGTCCGACTCTCTGTTACCCCCATGAACTGTGGCACGCCAGGCTTCCCTGTCCTTCATTATCTCCCTGAGTTTGCTCAAACTCATGTCCTTTGAGTTAGTGAGGCATGCGACCATCTCATCCTCTGTTGCCCCTTCTCTTCTTGTCCTCAGTCTTTCCTAGCATCAGGGTATAATCTAAGACAAATACACAGGCTATCATATAGGGCTTAGGTCTTAGACTTGAATTTCTAGGTATTGTTGGATGAAAGACATCTGATGCCACCCAGAGCCTATTCAGAGCTATGTGTAATTCATTCTGAAGGAATATTTATTTATTTTTTTATGCCACAATTTATTAACCATTTTATTATTGATAGACATGTAAGCTGTTTGCAACTTTTTTTTTACTTTATTTTACTTTACAATATTATATTGGTTTTGCCATACATCAATTTTCATTGAAATTGCACAAAGTGCTTAGAGCCAGATTGTATTTTAAAGAGAGCAGAGAAAGAAGCTACAGGTATAAGCAATGCTCCAGCTCAACTAAGAATGGTTAGTTCACTTGAGATGTGCTTTGTTACTTGGGCCTGGAGTCTTGTGTATCTTCCAATCTGCCTAAAATAGGCATCTGCAACTCTTTCTATGGCCATGTTAGGTTCAGAGGTACAGAGAAAATGAGGTTTGATGGAGCCAAACTTGACTTGGTAAAATGGTTTCCAATGACAGCATGGAGTAAGAGAGGATCTGGACATGTGTTAAGTTGTGCTGAAAATGCAGACAAACAAAAACAAATAGAAGTTTTACTGTCTTCTCTAATAATCCACAAACTTGCCTTGAGTGAATTAGGAATACAAGGAATCTTCAGTAAATATATTTAATGACATTCATAATCTTGAACTCCCTGTTTATTCCTCATGATATCAAATATACCATTTTAACTGATATCAGTATGATTCTGTAGAAAAAGACAGCCTGGCAGTTTTCCAGATTCTCTGGATTTGTGTTCTCTATCCATCAGTTTAATTTTGCTTTATTGCTATAACTCTTTCAAGGAATTTGCCAAATTAAGACTTGTGAATGAGATTTTGCTTAAGCTGTTGTTCTATTTTGCTCCTGGAGAGACACGTAACTTTGCATTTTGACAATAAAACGCTATGGTCCTGCCACTATTGTTACTAGATAAGGAAAGTGTGAGATCTTGGGAATACATACTTGAAGCACTGCTGCTGCTGCTGCTGCTGCTAAGTCGCTTCAGTCATGTCCGACTCTGTGCGACCCCAGAGACGGCAGCCCACCAGGCTCCCCCATCCCTGGGATTCTGCAGGCAAGAACACTGGAGTGGGTTGCCATTTCCTTCTCCAATGCATGAAGGTGAAAAGTGAAAGTGAAGTTGCTCAGTCGTGTCCGACTTATAGCGACCCCATGGACTGCAGCCTACCAGGCTTCTCCATCCATGGGATTTGCCAGGCAAGAGTACTGGAGTGGGGTGCCATTGCCTTCTCCAACTGAATCCCCCATAAACCCACTCTCAAGTCTTAGGCTATCAGTGCCTCTCTCAGAGTCACCATTGGTCATACACAGCTCGCTGGATTTCACACATAATCAGACATTAAAAGGGAAATTAAAAAATATTTTAAAATTTTAAGAGAAGAGTATCAAGGCCGATTTTAGACAGTTGGACTAAACTGTTATCTAGAAGTTGTTTCTTCCTTCCCATCTCTACTCAACACTACATAGTCGAGTCCCAACTATATGTGTTCTTCAGGCATTATTATTCTTTTTATTATGGCTGTTATTTATTTATTAAGGTTCACAAAGCACACATGTGCAGTATGTTTTGGGTACCTATGGGGGGTTTCTGGCTTTGTTATATAACTCATTTATTTGTAAACAATGACATTCTCGCCATTAAAATCATATTGATGCCAACATAAATGTTTGGTACTGATGGCTAGTCATAAAGTAACTTCTTCAAATCAGTTGCTTGAAAGAATACTGAAACAGAGGACTATAGGTGCCATTTTCCCTCTTAAAGTATCCCCTTTAGAGTGGGTAAAGCCATTTCCCCAATTTAATACCACTTGATTTCTAAAGGGACATTCATTTAAATTCCTTCCAATCTGCCACACTAAAAGACATGATGGATGTAATAGTTTGTCCATGCAAATACTGTATAGATATTTGTCAAATGAAATACCAAATACCACCTGTTATTACAATCACAATTGCTAATGGAGGATACATGTACTGTACTCTATAGGACAAATAAAAATATAATGCTTTTTCACAGCCTCTAAATTCTATGATTGCAGCCAGAATGAATTGCCATGTTATACCATATTTTGCAAATACATATAGGAAGAGTGTAGCTATAATAAGTCAGCTGTACTAGGTTGGAAAAATGGTGATAGGTCAGAATATTGCCTCAGACTATATATTCAAAGATATATATTGTATGAAAAATGTAGTTTACATTCTCTTTGTGATATTGAATAGATCTCTGGCATATTCTTCATTGTGACATTTGTGACAACATAAATAGCTACTTTTCTCTAAGTAAAATCATATAAACTAAGAAAGAGCTTATTCTCACAAATTGAATATATACAATTTTTATCCCAAGCTCTATCAGCAACTACTAGATAATGAAGTAGATTGCCAAGGATGCTTTTAAAATATGCTTCCCACAGATAGTTTTGAGTATAGAGAAAATAAACATATGTTTAGAATAGTTGCTTAGACAAATTTTTACGAAAAGCAGAGAAATAGATTGGATGATTCTTGGAAGTCCCTTTCAGCCTTATGGTCACAAAACACATTGGTTGTGATTAAAATGCTTACAATTTACTATTTCACAATATGCTTTAAGTGACTGTGCAGAATAACCATTAATGACTTCAGTGAGTTTGGTTCTTTCCGCATGCTCCTGCGCTATAAGAAGACCATAGCTAAGGCATTCCTAGTATCGGCAAGAGGATTAAAGTGCTCCCAGAGTCTATTCTTTCCACACTGACTGTAAGCTTGCCCTCTATTCCCTATGGAAGAAGTGCGTTAATCTTCTAGTCCACTAAAGAAATTATTTTGTGAGTAATTATTCGTATGAGAGCACCTTGTCCTCTGCCTCCACAGCCTCTTATAAACACCCTGGCCTTCTTGCGCAGATGTGGTTAAACACAGAGACCTAGATCCAAGGAATGGAGGGACAGGCAAGGATTCAGAGAGTTCAGGATCTAGGTCCTATCCCCACATGAAAAGTGTTACACTAGTGTCCTCTTATGCTCCAAGGAGAGACAGAGTTCAATAGTTATAAAAATGATAACCATTATAACAAATATTTTGCATATCTAGAAGTATTTCCTAGCTGTATAGTTAGGGAGCTTGAAAACACTAATTAATCCTCACAGACTATATTGGACACTAGTTAATATATTCCTTAACTGAGTTATGTGACAAGCAAATCATAATGCAGTTAAAATCCTAAACAGAAAAATGTGCTTTATTCAGCAGACATAAGCTACCAATGAATATACTTACTGGAATAAGAAATTGGCCACCACAAGGTTTCAAGGAACAATACTTTCCAACTAATTAGACTGAAGAGAAATTTAGTTTTTATATCTGAACCAAATTAGGAAAATTCTGGACACACTGTGCTCCTAATTTCAGGGTGAGTCTGTAATAATATTTTCATGCATTGTTAATCAGAACATGCAATGGAAGCCTATCTGTAACTACTGTGATTACTAAGTATGAAGGTTAGGCACACTTCAGTGTTAATGAAGGTGATTCACTGAATTTAAAAGTCACAGCAAATAAACTATGGAAGAACATTAAAAAATTTCAAATTCATAAAGCACATTTTGCCTTGTTTTTATTATGCAAGCATAAACAACATCCTTCGCGAAATAACCTACACTTCTTTCTCACTAATGCCAGTGTTTAGTAATTTATCCCCAAGTGTGGCAGTTAGCCTTTAGTAAGCATACATTGAAGAAGGTGACAGGGCAAGGGGGAAAGACTTACATGTAATTTAGTAGGATGCTGTTTATTATAAGTTAGTATATTGTAAAAACTATGTATATTTAGAAGTGCTAAGTTGAAAGGGTCCAGTTTAGCAAAGCATTTTATTTTCACTGATATTTCTTAGAAAATAGCAAAAAGATCTTTAATCTTGGTTACAGATACGTACGTTTGCTATTAGGAAATTCCATTTCCTTTGGATTCTGTGCTACATTAATGAAATCTAAAAGATATAATTACTAAGTAGATATACAATGCTTTCTTGGCATCTGACATCCTAGGTTATGTTTAAGTCTAAGTGAAATTATATTTAACTTATAAGTTAGAACTATATAATGTATCAACTATACAGTAGCATATTCTGAAAAATCTAATAGTACTGCATGAAATTATATAGAGGTATGTATAAAAATAGGTAATATCCCTAAAATATTTTGCAGTTACAGTTTTTCCTGCTGGGAAGTTTATCACACGGCCAAGATATATGTATGAAACGTCTGCTCAGAAAAACAAAATTAGAAAATATTCCTCTCATACCAACTCACTAAATGTAGGAATATATAATCAAAACTGGCTTTCAAAAGCAATACAAATATATAAAGATACCTATATGTGTGACAAACAAGAAAACATAGACTGTTGATTAGTTTTAAATGGGCCCCACATTTGTAATTAATTAAAATACATATATATGTATTATACATATATAATATATATATGACCAAAATCACTCATAAGAACAAACACATTGCCCCCTTGCTCTCCAGGTTTTTTATTGATAGTCATAACCTATCTTTTTCCAGGATTATTGCCTGACATAACAGAAATTCCACTGTTTTCTCAACAACGCAGTAAAAGAGAAACATCTCTCTTCATTCTCCTGTCATGACCCATGTTCCGGGCTTGTGCTTTTTGGAGGAGTCTTTGATCTGCAGCAGGTCTCAGAGGCTTGTCTCCCGGAGGAACATAGTGCCAATGTTGTAGGAAACCTTTTTTATTTTCGATGAAGAAAGAGAAGGCTTTGGCTGCTTAGGACCAGTTCTTACCTCCAGGAAATAGCAGATACCAGGGATTTCTTTTGGAAAGTTGTCTGGAAGCTCTTCACGGGACCGAGGAATGAACGTGAAATTTTCTTCTCGTTTTAATAATCTAAGAAGAAAATATATAATGTGAGAGAGATGAGAAAAAATGGACATAAACTTTAGAGAATCAGGAAGCCTATAAAAGACTGTGCGTGGATTTGTGCTCAATAGTGTCTAACTCTTCGTTAGCGCATGGACTGTAGTCCCCCAGGCTCTTCTGTTCATGGGATTTTCTAGGCAAGAATACTGGAGTGGGTTGCCATTTCCTCCTCCAGGGTGTCTTCCCAACCCAGGGATTGAACCTGTGTATCCTGCATTGGCAGGCAGATTGTGTACTACTGAGCCACTTGGGAAGCCCAATAATAATGAATTAAAAAGCAAAGTTGTTCCTGGTACTACTTGACAATATTTGTTTAAAGTCAATTTTTTTTTTTCTAAACAAAAGGCTAAAGAAACTGCATAGTAAATGTTTTTATTCAAATATGCAAGATTCACCCTTTCTGTTTTAAAAATCTGCCTAAAGTCTGGAACATTCTCTCAAAGTTTTTTAGACTCTTAGTAAGCTTTAAATCCTATGTGCCATTCATGTAAATCAAGTTTTTAGCTTTGTAGAACAGTCATAACTCAATGTATCTGTGACATCTGGTTACTATTTTCTAGCAATGCATATTTTGTAAACTTACCAGCTTTATTTGTCAAACAGATTGACTCTTCCAGTCATAAAGACAATTTTCTAGTACACTAATATTGGAGATTTATTCTTGTCCAATTCTAGGAAAGGTTCAGTTTAATAGCCATACATAGAAAAGTGTCCTAGCATTTCAATTTTTAAAATTATTTATTTATTTATTTGACTGCATTTAGTGGGTCTTGGTTGCAGCACACAGGATCTTCACTGCGTCCTGCAGGATATTTCCTTGTGGTATGTGGACTCTCTAGTTGTGACATTCGGACTGCAAAGGAAATGGGCTCAATAGTTGCAGCTCCAGGGTTATTTGCTCCAGGGCATGTGGGATCTTAGTTTCTCAACAAGGGATCAAATCCGCATCCCTTGCATTGTAGGCAGATTCATAACCACTGGACCACTAGGAAAGTCCCCAGCAATTCAATTTAATTCAACAACTCTTATGGGTTACTAATTCAGTTCAGTTCAGTTCAATTCAGTCACTTAGTCGTGTCCGACTCTTTGTGACCCCATGAATCGCAGCACGCCAGGCCTCCCTGTCCATCACCAACTAATTATTGCCCTAGAAAAGTATCCTAGACACTGTTGTGAATATAATGATAGCCATAACACAACAACCTAAGAAGCTTAAAGTTTTGTCACCAGAGAAAGACACAGAGAAGAAAAGAAACAGAAAGTAAAAACTGAATAAGCAAAGAAAAGTCACAGTAATATAAAAGTAATATAACACAAGAGACTAGGGACTTCCCTGGTGGCTCAGTGGTTAAGGATCCAGCTTCCAATGCAGAAAACACAGGTTTGGTCCCTAACTGGGAAACCAAGATTCGGCATGCTGTCAGGAAACTAAACCTGCATGCCACAACTTCTGAGCCTGCGTGCCTCAACTAGAGAGCCTGCTCACTGCAAATACTGAGCCCAGGCACTCTGAAGCCCATACCACAATGAGAGAGAAGCCCAGGCACTCTGAAGCCCATACCACAATGAGAGAGAAGCCCATGTGCTGCAACGAAGAGCCTTCTACAATGGAAGATCCTGCATGCCACAAAGATCCTCAGTGCCTCAACTAAGATTTAACACAGCCTATATATATATTACACACACACACACACACATATGGGCTTCCTTTGTAGCTTGGGTGGTAAAGAATCTACCTGCAGTGCAGGAGACACCAGTTCAATCCCTGGGTTGGGAAGAGCCCCTGGAAAAGGGAATGGCAACCCACTCCAGTATTCTTGCCTGGAGAATTCCATGGACAGAGGAGGCTGGTGGGTTACAGTCCCCTGGGGTCACAAAGAGTCAGACTTGAATGAGTAACTAACACATACACACACACACACACACACACACACACACATACACACCCCAATTACAACCCAGGGATCGAACCCAGGTCTCCCACATTGCAGGCAGATGCTTTAACCTCTGAGCCACCAGGGAAGCCCAATTAATTAATTAAAAATGACCAAAAGGCTAGATGCCATAAAAAAGGTTAATCCGCAAAGGTGTTGAAGTTCAGAGAGGGTTTACAGTGGGAGGGCTATTAAACTTTCATGAATGAAATGGTATTTAAAAATAGGCAGAACTTCAACAAATGAACGTGGGGAGCAAAATAATCAAAGATTTAGATACAAGAAAATTATGATCAGGATCAACATGTTCCAATTGTTGGATTTTATTTTAGAATGAGGTAAGAGTGAGAATTAAAGCTGAAGCAGTAGGTTTAGACAAACTTCGAAGTCTGAAACTAAAACTTTAGACTTTATTTGGAGGCACAATAGAGCTAAACCTATTACCTTTTCCCTAAAAACAACTCATTTTCCTAATACAGGTAAATGTTAACAGGAGATTGAAGTTATGCAGGATATGAGATAGATTGAGAAGAAAGGAAACATTGTGACAGAGGAAAGGCAAAGTCAAAAAAGTACTTAGTGCAATGAGAACAAGCAATGTTTGAAAAATGTATGCTCATTACACAACAATAATAATTTTTATACTAAAGAGGGAAAAACCATGTCTTCTCAAATGTTCTTATGGATAAAAATATTATTTGAAAATAATAGTTGGCAGTATTAAGAATTCTTAAAATATGAGTAACCTAAATTCACTTTCATGAATGACAGTTGAAGTATTTTGTCTTGAAAAAGTATTTTTTAATATTTTATTCTTATTTGTTCAATTTATTTATTTAATTTTTGTTTCATATAAAAATATATATATAGGGTATAGTTGACTTACAATGATACATTAATTTTGGGTATATAACAAAGTGGTTCTTTTTCAGATTCTTTTCCCACATAGGTTATAATAGACTATTGAGTAAAATTCTCTGTGCTATAAGTAGATCCTTGTTGATTATCTATTTTATACATGTGGTATATATATGTTAATCTTAAACTCCTAATTTACCAGTCTGCCTCATCATTCTCCTTTGGTAACCATAAGATTGTTTTTGAAGTCTCTGATTCTGTTTCTATTTTGTAGATAAATTCATTTGTATTTTTTTAGAGTCCACATAGAAGTGATATCATATGATATTTGCCTGTCTTTGCCAAACTTCATTTTGTGATAATCTCTAGGTTCACCCATGTTGCTGCAATTAGCAATATTTCATTCTTTTGTATGGCTCAGTAACATGCATTGCATATATACCACAATTTTTTTTATCCATTCATCTGTCATCTTGGCTATTATAAACCATGCTGCAGTGTACATTGTGGTGCTTGTATCTTTTGAATTATGGTCTTCTCCAGATATATGCCCAGGGGTAAGGCAGTGTTGGCATTGGAAGTAGAATCCAGACCTGTTAATTCCTAATCAAGCTTAGTCCTACAATAAATAATAAAACTACACTAAGATATTTTTTCTTAAATAGTGTTATTACAGTATAATTGACATACAGCACTGTTTAAGTTTAAGGTGAACAGCTGAAATCACTTACACCATAAAATAGCTACTACAATAAGTTTAGTGAACATCTTATGCATGCATGCTCAGTTGCTTCAGTTGTGTTCGACTCTTTGCAACCCTATGGACTGTATCCCACCAGGCTTCTCTATCCATGGGATTCTCCAGGCAAGAATACTGGAGTAGCTTGCCATGCCCTCCTCCAGGGGATTTTCTGGACCCAGGGATCAAACCTGCAGCTCCTGCATTGCAGGTGGATTCTTTATCATGAGCCACTGGGGATGCCCAGTGAACATATCATAAACATACAAAATTAGAGAAAGAAAAATCCCTTTGATGAGAACTGAGTATGAGAACTGAGGGTTTACTCTTAACAACTTTCAAATATAACATACAGCCCTGTTAATTACATTTTTCGTGTTGTATCTTACATCCTCAGTACTTATTTATTTTATAACTCTTAGTTTTTCCATTTTGACTACATAATTGCCAACATTCACTGGATCATCAAAAAAGCAAGAGAGTTCCAGAAAAACATCTATTTCTGCTTTATTGACTATGCCAAAGCCTTTGACTGTGTGAATCACAATAAACTGTGGAAAATTCTGAAAGAGATGGGACTACCAGACCATCTTATCTCTCTCTTGAGAAATCTGTATGCAGGTCAAGAAGCAACAGTTAGAACTGGACACAGAACAATGGACTGGTTCCAAACAGGAAAAGGAGTATGCCAAGGCTGTATATTGTCACCCTGCTTGTTTAACTTCTATGCAGAGTACGTCATGAGAAATGCTGGGCTGGAAGAAGCATAAGCTGGAATCAAGATTGCCGGGAGAAATATCAATAACCTCAGATATGTAGATGACACCACCCTTATGGCAGAAAGTGAAGAGGAATTAAAAAGCCTCTTGAGGAAAGTGAAAGAGGAGAGTGAAGAAGTTGGCTTAAAGCTCAACATTCAGAAAATGAAGATCATGGCATCTGGTCCCATAACTTCATGGGCAATAGATGGGGAAACAGTGTCAGACTTTATTTTTTTGGGTTCCAAAAATCACTGCAGATGGTGGTTTCAGCCATGAAATTAAAAGATGCTTACTCCTCAGAAGGAAAGTTATGACCAACCTAGACAGCGTATTAGAAAGCAAAGACATTACTTTGTCAACAAAGGTCTGCCTAGTCAAGGCTATGGTTTTTCCAGTGGTCATGTATGGATGTGAGAGTTGGACTGTGAAGAAAGCTGAGTGCCGAAGAATTGATGCTTTTGAACTGTGGTGTTGGAGAAGACTCTTGAGAGTCCCTTGGACTGCAAGGAGATCCAACCAGTCCATCTTAAATGATATCAGTGCTGGGTGTTCATTGGAAGGACTGATGGTGAAGCTGAAACTCCAATACTTTAGCCACCTCATGCGAAGAGTTGACTCATTTGAAAAGACCCTGATGCTGGGAGGGATTGGGGGCAGGAGGAGAAGGGGACGACAGAGGATGAGATGGCTGGATGGCATCACTGACTTGATGGACATGAGTTTGGTAAACTCTGGGAGTTGGTGATGGACAGGGAGGGCTGGTGTGCTGCGATTCATGGGGTCGCAAAGAGTCAGACACGACTGAGTGACTGAACTTGACTGACTGATACCATTTTTGTTCCATCCGACCCCTTCTGGAAACCACAAATCTGATCTCTTTTTCTATGTTTAGTTTTGAAGTATGGTAGACCTACAATGTACTATTTTGGCTTCTGCTACACACAGTAGTGATTTGATATTGTATACAATTCAAAATAATCACATGATAAGCCTAGTTACCATATATCATCATATAAAGATATTACATAATTATTGAAATATTGCCTACACTGTACATTTGATAATCATAACTCATTTATTCTATAGTGAGAACTTTGTGTCTCTTAATCTTCTTCAACTATTCCTCCTGCCTCCAACATCTTCCTCTCTGGTAACCATCTGTTTGTTCACAGTATCCATAATGCTGTTTTTGTTTGTTATGTTTGGCCACTTGTTTTGTTTTTTTAGATTCCACACAAAAGTGAAAGTATGCAGTATTTTCCTTTCATTGTCTGATTTATTTCACTTAGCATGATACCTTCTAGAGCCATCCATGTTGTCCCAAATGACAGGATTTCATTATTTTTTATAACCAATATTCCATTGTATGCATATACCATATCTTCTTTATCCCTTCATCTATCGATTGACACTTAGTTTGCTTTCATATTTTTTGTCATTGTTATAAAGCTGCAAAGAAATAGAAGTGTATATCTTTTCTTATTAGTGTTTTTGTTTTCTTTGGATAAATATCCAGGAGTGGAATTTATGGGTCACATGATAGTTCTACTTTTAATTTCTTTTTCAATTGTAAAGTAGGATAATTGCTTTGCAATATTGTGATGGTTTTTGCCATACATCATCATGAATCAGCCACAGGTATACATGTGTTCCTTCCCTCTTGTATCCCCCCTCCTATCTCCTTCTCCTACCCACCTCTATAGGTTGTGACAGAGCACCAGCTTTGGGTTCCCTGTGTCATGCAGCAAACTCCCATTGGCGGCCTGTTTTACATATGGTAATTTGTGTGTTTCAATGCTATTCTCTCATATCATCTCACCCTCTCCTTCCTCCACTGTATCTAAAAGTCTGTTCTTTATTTCTGTGTCACCTTTTCTGCCCTGCATGTGGGATCATCAGTACTATAATTCTAGATTCCATGTGTATGCATTAATATATGATATTAATATATGATACATATTACTATATGATATCATAATTAGTATATTTGCCTTTCTCTTTCTGACTTATTTTGCTTTGTATTATAGGCTCTAGATTCATTCACCTCATTAGAACTGACTCAAATGCATTCCTCTTTAAAGCTGAGTAATAGTCCATTGTGTCTGTGTATCAGAACTGCCTCATACATTCATCTGTTGATGGACATCTATGTTGCTTCCATGTCCTAGCTATTGTAAATAGTGTTCCAATGAACATTGGGGTACGTATATCTTTTCAACTATGGTTTCCTCAGGCTCTATGCCCAGTAGTGGGGTTGCTGGGTCATAGAGAGTTTTGTTTCTTCTTTTATTTTTAAAATTTTACTTTACAATACTGTATTGGTTTTGCCATACATCAACATGAATCTGCCACGGGTGTACACGTGTTCCCAATCCTGAACGCTCCTCCCACCTCCCTCCCATACCATCGCTCTGGGTCATCCCAGTGCACCAGCCCCAAGCATCCTGTATCCTGCATTGAACTTAGACTAGCAATTCATTTCTTATATGATATTATACATGTTTCAATACCATTCTTCCAAATCATCCCACCCTCCCCCTCTCTCACAGAGTCCAAAAGACTGTTCTATACATCTGTGTCTCTTTTACTGTCTCACATACAGGGTTATTGTTACCATCTTTCTAAATTCCATACATAGTTTTATTCCTAGTTTTTAAAGGAATATTCATACTGTTCTTCATAGTGGCTGCATCAATTTGCATTCCACCAACAGTGTAAGAGGGTTCCCTTTCACCACACTCTCTCCAGGATTTATTGTCTGTTCATTTTAAAATGATGGTCATTCTGACTGGTGTGAGGTGATACCTCATTGTAGTTTTGATTTGAATTTCTCTAATAGAGAGTGATGTTGAGAATCTTTTCATTTGTTTACTAGCCATCTTCATGTCTTTGGAGAAATATCTGTTTAGGTCTTCTGCACCCTTTTTGATTGTGTTGTTTATTTTTCTTGTATTGAGATGCATGAGCTACTTGTATACTTTGGAGTTAATTCTATGTTTGTTGTTTCATTTGCTATTATTTTCTCCCATTCTGAGGATTGATTTCACCTTTCTCATAGTTACCTTTGTGTGAAAAACCTTTTTATTAGGTCCTTTTGTTTTTATTTCCATTACTCTAGGAGTTGGGTCATACAGTCTCTTGCTGTGATTTATGTCAGAGAGTGTTCTGCCTAGGTTTTATAGTTTCTGGTCTTACATTTAGGTCTTTAATCCATTTTGTATTTATTTTTGTGTATGGCATTAGGACATGTTCTAATTCCATTCTTATTACACTTAGCTCACCAGTTTTCCCAGCACCACTTGTTGAAGAGACTGTCTTTTCTCTTTTGTATATTTTTGCCTCCTTTGTAAAAGATAAGGTGTCCATAGCTGCATGGATTTGTCTCTGGATTTTCTATCTTGTGCTATTGGCCTATATTTATGTTTTTTTGCCAGTATGATACTGTCTTGATAACTGTAGCTTTGTAGTATAGTCTGAAGTCAGGATGGTTGATTGGAAAAGTCAGTTTTCATTCCAGTCCCAAAGGAGGGCAATGCCAAAGAATATTCAAACTATCATATAATTGCACTCACTTCACATGCTTATAAGGTTGTGCTCAAAATTCTTTAAGTTAGACTTCAACATATGTTAAATAGTATGCCTATATTCACTGTGATTTTTGTTATATGCATTAAACACACAATGTTTTAGCATTACAAACACAAAAGATGTTTTTTTGTTTAACATGAAGACCAAGGCATTCTAATTCTGATTCACTTAGCCACTACTGTATCCTGCTCCATTGTACATCTCCTGATATGATGAGATGTTTATACATCACTGGTTAGAAGGTAACTTGGTTTGAACTGAAGAAGGGGTCTCTCACAGTCATTGAAAACAGGCATTCTGAAAAGTCTGTAAGTAGATCAATCGTAAAATATGAGAAAAGAAAAATGCTTAAAAGTTAAGGAAACTTTATATAAAAGTAATTAAACAGTCTTTCTACATTGGTAGTTTGCACTTAGCAAGGAAATACAATTGATTCTGCTCAGTTAAATAATTTGTCTATGCATACCATTTCAAAATTTGCTGAAAATGTCCTTAATAGAAGTAATTATTTCAGTTTCATAGATCAGCAACATGATGTTATAGACAATTGCTTGTAAAATGTGGATTATTTAAAAATTTGAATCAACGGGAATAAAGATGAGTGAAAACATAGCATCATTCAGAGAGAAATGAGAACATCAAACATGAAAAATTCCATAAAAATTTCTTTTTGTCTAGAAATGAAACTAGAAATAAAGCGCTCTAGGGTGAAAAAGAAATGGTCCTTGAGCATTACTGCAGGCAGCAAGATGACTCATACTAAGTCTAAAAAAATTAATACTATGATATAAAATTTACAGTTTTGACTTCAAAATCTTTATTCCCATGTCAAAATGAATATTGAAGTAAACAACATCTAATCATTCTAATTCTAGTAACCTAGAGGAAACTCAATTATTTATATCACATGAAATGTAAGTAGCTTAAACTTATGTAATATTATATGATCATGTCATGTTCATAGGAACACACTTTGTAATAATCAAAAATTAAAAAGAACCTAAGTGTTCATCAATACAGGAATAGATGACTAAAAATTGAAACATAGCACAGTCATACCCTGGAAAGTTGAAGCATGATTAAAATGATGAACTAGAGCTATATATGTCTCAGCAAGGATGGATGCTAAAACATGAAATTTTTAAAAAGGTCAAATAAAGGTTTATACAGACATATCATGTATGTAAATTAAAATAAATAAAATTCTATTGTTTATGGATACACATGAGAAAGTCAATGTATAAGACACTAGACTTTGAAAGACACCAAATTCATTAGGGTATTTGTCACAAAGAAAGGAAGGAAAAATTTCAAAGGAAATGTCTTTATTTTTGTTAAATAAGATTTGAAACAAATATAAATTCTCAAACCAGTGGTGAAATCATAGTATTATGTTATTCATTTTAAACTTAACACTTTAAAAATATTTATAAAAGTGTTATTTTCATCAACTACTTAGACATTTCAGGCAAAATATATTTGGAGTGAATTATTCAAAAAATTATTTCAATTTATCATAATATGCAAAATATATACCCTCTCAAAGTTTATGATAATTATATAATGTTTCTAAAAATAAATAACTTTTCTGAATGAGGGAAGGGGATAAAGGTAATAGTCTTGATCTTGTCCTACTCAAGAGTAAGACATAGAGTTCACCGTCTCCCTCAGAAGCATTGAAAATACATCTACAAGTGGAATAATTCACACAGAACAGCTACTGATAGTCAGCAGAAGACTTCACCACATCCAGGAAAAGAAGAAAACCTCCACATAACTGGATAGGACAAAAGGAATCAGAACAGAGCTTGCACCCTAAGGATAGAGCTGTGAAGGAGGAAAGATCCCTGCACCCTGGGAAGTCTTCCCACTAATGGCGAGATCAGCCCAAATGGAAGGGGAGCTTCACAGCCTATCAGGAGAGAGCAGCGACAGGTTTATGGAAAGAAAAATGGAGAGTACCCTGCACAGAGATTCAGCACTTCTGCCGTTCAGTTCCCAACCTGAGACATTCTTCTGTCAGTACAGGTGGGGACTAAGTGCTGAAGCTCAGGATCTGGAGGTCAGATCCAGGGAAAGTACTAGGGTTAGATGTGTAGAAACAGTTTGAAGAGGTCAGGTTGTGGAAACTGAGGGTATGATCTGAAGGAGCCTGGGCCTGCCAGAGAGCCAAGTCACCATTATTTTTAAAAAGGCTCACAAAGAGATGGGCAGTGCCACCATTATTTAAAAAAAAAAAGGCTCACAAAGAGATGAGCAGGACCACTATATGTGCTTTTTTCCCTGTTCACACTCCCAGGCAACAAGGCACCACATACAGGGGCTCTAGGGACAGGTGTGAGTCACTACTGCCATCTTAGGCTCCAGAGGCAGGCACTGGCTGCCTCTATCAGACTTGTGAGTAGATGCCATGTCCTGCCCTCATTGTCCCAGGAGAGTCCATAGCTTCTGCTACTAGAAAATCCATGTGCAGGTGCCAGGACCTGTCCCAGCTGCCCCTGGATGGTATGGATAGATTTCACAACTAAAAAAATTTGCAAACAGGCACCAGAGCTTCCTCCCATAGTCCCAGGATTATGTAGATAGATCTTGTCACTAGGAAATCCATGAGCAGGACCCTGGACTTGGCCCACTGTCTAGGGAAGGGCTGCTGTACCTTAACACTGCATATCAAGGAGATAATGGCCAGCACATGCTGAGGAAAGAGGCAGCAAGCATCCAAACTAAAAGCAGCCCCTTGATTCTGGAAAAGAGGACAGAGTAGAAGGATCTGAGCTCATCTCCTCTCAGAAAAATGCCAAAATAAAAACTTCTGAATAACCATCCATAAAAATAACTGGAACTAACCAAAAAGATATTTTGCATTAAAAAACCAAGAAGCCACAATGCAATGAAAGGAGGAATACTTTGATGACACGATCAAATCTCATATGCACTGGGTGAGTGACTCATGAACTGGAAAAAAAAATCACAGAGGTTCTCCCATAAAAATGAGAGTTCTGAGCCCCACATCAGGCTCCCCGGAGTGTGGCAGCAAGAAGAATAATCTCCAAAACATTTGGCTTTGAAGGCCAGTAGAATTAGAGGACAGGAGCTCCACAGGACTGGGAGAAACAAAGACTCTACACTTGGAGGGCAAAAATAAGGTTTCACATACACTGGAATCTGGCAAAAAACAGTAACTCCATAGGGGCCAGGGCTGTATCTTCATATGAAAATTGGAGGGTATCCTGGAGAGGTGGGGGTTGGCTGTGGCTAACTGGGAGTGGGGGCTGTGAGGGGACAAAGACACTGGTGAAGGAAGTCCCAGAGAATAGTGATCACTGTGCTAGCACAAAGACCCAGCCCTAGCCAGCAACCTGCAGGCTTCAGTACAAACAACCAGCAGGATAGGAATATAGACCTGCTTATCAGCAGACAGGGTGCTTGAAGCCATATGGAGCTCACAGCCGCCTTTAAACATGTCCATTGATGTGGCCTTGCCTACTAGATGAACCAATGAGTGAGCAGGCAGCAGTCCCTTCCAACATAAAGCCAAAACAAGTCTCAGAACCAACCTCACCCACCAGAGGGCAGATACAAGAAGCAAGAAGGACTATGGCCCATCAGCCAGAAAAAAGGAGAATACAAAAAAAAGTTAGAGAAAATGAGATAGGAAAGAAAGAATTTGCAGACAAAGGGACAAGATGAAAACCCATAAGAATAACTAAGTGAAGAGGAAATAGGAAATCTGGGAAAGAATTTGGGCTAATGAGAGTAAAAATGGTCTAAGATCTTAGAAAATGAATTGAGGCACAGATTGAAAAGTTGCAAGGGTATTTAACAAAGGATAGAAGATTAAAGAACAAACAAACAGATGAAGAATATAATAGTGAAATGAAAAATATACTAGAAGAAAGCAATAGCAGAATAACTGAGACAGAAGAATAAATAAGTGAGCTGGAAGACAGAATGGTTGAAATCACTGCCATGGAACAGAATAAAGAAAAAAGAATGAAAAGAAATGAGGACAGTGTCAGAGATCTCTGGGACACCATTAAACACACCAATATTCACATTATAAGGCTCTTAGAAGGAGAAGAGAGAAAAGGTCAGAGAAAATATTTGAGGAGATTATAGTTGAAAACTTCCCTAACATGGGAAAGGGAAAAATCACTCAAGTCCAAGAAGTATAGAGAATTCTATACAAGGAAAATCCAAGGAGGAACATGCCAAGACACATGTTAACCAAACTGGTAAAAATTGTAAACAAAATAATAATAATAAAAACAACAAGAGTGACGGGTAACACACAGAGAAGGCATGAAGTGCTCCAGGAGCCTCAGTATTTCCTGAGTCATTGTCTGGGTTGTAGAGGAGGTTCTGTGAGTGTGAACTGCCCTGATCTGCACCTGCATGGCCATGGAAGGGACCAAGAAGCACCCAGAGTGCCATTGCTTCTAGGCCCAGATCCCAGCCACGATTTTGTGGAAACGCCCACCCCCATTCCAGGCCTTCCACAACCTCCACAGTAACAGCCACAGCCACTTCATATGATTTAAGAGACCTGCACTCCTATACCATATGGAGGAGAAAGCCAAAACTGAGTCCTGTCAATGTCACTGTGGGTACAGGATGCTAGTGCAAGGCCATGGGTGCAGTTCTTTGGGAGGTATGTGGAATAAGTGTAGGGTACTGCAGTGGGAGAGGTGAAGCTTTTTGATACTGGGGTAAGTAAAATTTCTCTTTTCAAAAGATGGAGTGGTTCACATTGACAGCTGAGTGGACCTTTCCTGCTACCCACCCAACAGAATTCTCCACCTTTCCTAGGGACAGAACCCTATTTCTGTACTAGGGCAGGAATTCCTTGATATCAGGAAGGGAAGCCCTTCCCCCAGTTTCAGGGACCAGCAAACCTATTCCCTTTTGCTAGGAATTGGGAATTAGTTTGGGATAAGCATGGGATCCCTTCTGGCCAATGACAGGTACAGGGATGTATTCTGTCTCAGGATAAAAAGCATCATTAGGAAAATTTTTGGCTTTCCTTGTCCTTTCTTGTTTGGGGGGTATTTTTGTGAGGATATGATGCCTGAGCTCTATCAACCATCTTTTTATCATGATGAAAGGCCACAGAAATAAAAAGCCAATTCTCTGAGGATGAAGTTCTGGAAAAAAAAAACCCTGGTTTGTGAAGCATCATTGAGCAGCTGAGCACCTTAAACAGTGTACATTGAACAGTGAGCACCTACTTCTGGGCTTTTTGTGTGTGTGAGAGAAAAAGCAAACCCCCATATACGTAAATCACAGAGCCAGACATGAAAGTCTAGGACATTAAAGAACAGCTGCATATATGGGAGGATTAGAAAGTGACAATGTATGCCCAGAGAAAGGCTCAGGAAAGACCTGAGGAGATTTTAAACTGATTCTCAGCAACCAAAATACAGCAACAAACAATAAGAGAAAACAGAAAACCTTGGGAAAGGTTAAGAATCTGATTTCCAGATTTAATGTATTATTAGACTCAAATATCTAGTGATTAACAACAAATTACAACACACACAAAGTTACAGAAAAGAACTGCCCATTTAAAGAAAAAAAATAAATCAACAATAGATCAACTTTGTTCCTGAAAAAGACCTAATGACAACTCTACTAGACAAAGACTATAAAACAACTGTCTTAAAAAATACTCAAAAATATATAGGAAAGATGTGGAGAAAGTAAAGCAAACAATGTATAAACAAAAGAGAAATATGAAAAAAGGGAAAACCTAAAGATAACTTAAAAGAAATTCTGGAACTGAAAATTAAAATAACTGAAATGAAAAATTCACTAGAGGGATTCAAGTACCGATCTAAGCAGCCAAAGAGTCAATGAACTTGAAGATAGGGCAATGGAAAATTTCAAATTTGAAGAACAAGAAAAAAAAAAAAAAGGATTGAAGAAAAGCTGAGTCCCTGAAGGCCAAGAGACAGAGAAGGGGCAGAGAGGATATCTGAAGTAATAATGACTGAAAGCTTTCCAAATTTGGTGTCAAGACATGAATATACACATTCAAGAAACTCAGTGAATTCCAAGTAAGATAAACTCAAAGAGATCCACATTGAGACACATTACAATCAAGTTTTCAAAAGGCAGAGGCAAAGAGAGAGTCTTTAAAAACAGCAGGAGAAAAACAAAGAATTCCCTGCCAGTCCAGTGGTTGGGACTCTGCACTTTCACTGCCAAGGGTGTGGGTTTGGTCCCTGGTCAGGGAGGTAGGATCCTGCTGACATGACAACCACTCATCCTCCCAAGGAACATACAAGAAAACAAAGAAACACATGACCCCACTATAAGCTATCTATAAGAGACTCACTTGAAATCCAAAGACATACTGACTCTTTGAGACCCCTTGGACTACAGCCTGCCATGCTCATCTGTCCATGGAATTTTGCAGGCAAGAACATTGGAGTGGGTTGCCATTCCCCTCTCCAGGGGATCTTCCAAACCCAGAGATTGAAACTAGGTCTTCTGCATTGCAGGCAGGTTCTTTACTTTGCGAGCCATTAGGGAATCCTTAACCAGGTTGAAAGTAACCAAAAGAAATCAGGAGTGACTGCACTAATATCAGACAAAATAGACTTTAAATCAGAAAAGGTTATGAGAGACAAAGGACATTAAATATTAACAAAAGGTTTGATTTAGTAAGAAGATATAATAATTATAACATACATGTACCTAATGACAGACTATTAATATTTATAAAACAAACACTGACAGGATTAAAAGGAGAAATAAACAGTTCTAAAATCATAACTGGAGATGTCAATACTCCACTCACAATAATGATAGAACAAGACAAAAGGTAAGTAAGGAAACAGAGGACCTAACACAATAAACCAGCTAGAGTTAATAGACATATATGGGACACCACCCTACAACAACAGCATATACATTCTTCTCAACTATATATGTATCATTTTCCAGGATGGACTATAAGTTAGGCATAACATTAAATCTCAATAATTTTTTCTTTTTACTTTACAGCCGTCCATGTGGGATCTTGGTCCCCTGACCAGAAGTTGGGTCCTTTCCCACTGCAGTGGAAACATGGCATCTTGACCACAGGACTACAAGAGAAGTCTCTGCTGCTGCTGCTGCTGCTGCTAAATCGTTTGAGTTGTGTCCGACTCTGTACGACCACAGAGACGGCAGCCCCCCAGGCTCCCCCATCCCTTGGATTCTCCAGGCAAGAACACTGGAGTGGGTTGCCACTTCCTTCTCCGATGCATGAAAGTGACAAGTTAAAGTGAAGTTGCTCAGTTGTGTCTGACTCCTAGCGACCCCATGGACTGCAGCTTACGAGGCTCCTCTGTCCATGTGATTTGCCAGGCAAGAGTACTGGAGTGGGCTGCCATTGTCTTCTCCAAGAGAAGTCTCTAAATAGATTTAAAACTATAGATATCATATGAAGTATCTTTCCTGATCCATGGAATAAAGTCAGAAAGTAATAACAAAAGGAAAATTATAAAATTCACAATATTGTAGAAATTGAACAACACTTAAAAAAAAAACCTTATAGATCAGAGAAGAAAACACCAGGGAGATTATAGAATACTTAGAGACAAATGTAAATGAAAACACAATATACTAAAATTTTGTGGATGCAGTGAATGTAGTACTAAGAGAAAATATTACAGCAGATTATCTATACATTAAAAAAAATTCAAATCAACAACCTAAGTTTACAACTTCAGGAACTAGAAAAAGGACAAACTAAACCCAAAGCTAGCAGAAGGAAGTAAATAATACAGATTATGGCAAAGATAAACAAAATAGATAACAGGAAAATGATGGAGAAATCATTGAAACCAAAAGTTGGTTCTTAGAGAAGACCAAGGATATTGACAAAACTTTAATTAGGTGAACTAAGAGAAAAAGAGAGAAGACTCAAATTACTAAAATCAGAAACGAGGGAGTTCCCTCCAATCCAATGGTTAGGACTTCATGCTTTCACTGCAAGGGGCACAGGTTTGATCCCTGGATGGGGAACTAGGATCCTATAGACTATCAGTTTAGTTCAGTCACTCAGTCATGTCAGACTCTTTGCGACCCCATGAATCACTATAGACTATAAGGGGTGGCAAAAATTAATAAAATGAAATAAAATAAGAATTACTGCATATTCTACAGAAATGAAAAGCATGATAAGACAGTACTGTACACCAAAAAAACTGGATCATCTAGATGAAATGAATAAATTCTTAGAAACACCAAACCTGGTAAGACTAAATCACAAGCTAATAGAAAATTTGAATAGACCTGTAACAAGTAAGGACACCAAATCAGTAATCAAACATCTTTCAGCAAGCAGCACTGTTTATAATAGCGAAGACATGGATACAACATAAGTATCCATTAAAAGATAAATGGCTTAAGATTATGTGGAATATATATATGATGGAAGAGGACTCAGCCATAAAAAGAATGAAATATTGCCATTTGTAGCAATATGGATGGACCTAGAGAATATTATATTTGGTGAAGTAAATCATACAAAGAAAGACAAATATTATATATCACTTATATGTGGAATTTTAAAAATAACACAAATGTATCTATATACAAAACAGAAATAAAATCACAGACATAGCAAACAAACTTATGGCTACCAAAGGAGAAAGGGTAGGAAGGACTAAATTAGGAGTGTGGGATTAACAGATACAAACTACTATACATAAAATAGTTAAACAAGGACCTACAGTACAGCACAGGGAACTATATTCAATATCTTACAATAATCTAATGGAAAATAATCTGAATTATATATGTGTACATATATACACAGTGAACTTTATGAAAATTTTCAAAATTTTTCTATCAAAGGACACTATCAACAGAATAAAAGGGTGACCCACAGAATGGGATAAAATATTTGCAAACCATATATCTGATAAAGGATTAATATCCAGATAATAAAGAGAACTCTGATAATTGATAATAAAATAAAACAACAACAACAAAAAAAACACTTCAAAAATGTGCAAAGAACTTGAATAGATGTTTCTCCAAAGAAGACAGACAAATTGCCAATAAGCACATAAAAAGATGCTCAACATCAACAATCATGAAGATGAAAGAAAGTGAAAGTTAAGTCACTCAGTCGTGTCTGACTCTTTGCGACTCCATGGACTGTAGCCCACCAGGCTCCTCCATCCATGGGATTCTCCAGGCAAGAATACTGGAGTGGGTTGCCATTTCCTTCTCCAGGGGATCTTCCCTACCCAGGGATCAAACCCAGGTCTCCCACATAAGAGGCAGATGCTTTAACCTCTGAACCACCAGGGAAGGTTAATAATCATGAGAGAAGTGCAAAATAAAACTATGAGATAACATTCCACACACATTAGGATGGCTACTATCAAACAAACCCAGAACAATATGCCATTAAAATGGATAATTTGGAAGGAATGGATAAATTCTTAAAACAGTATAATCTTCCAAAATTGAACCAGGAAGAAATAGAAAATCTTAACAGATCCTTCACAAGCATGGAAATTGAAACAATAGACAAAAATCTTCCAACAAAATAAATCCCAGAACCACATAGCTTCACAGGTGAATTCTACCAAAAATTTAGAGAACAGCTAACACTTATCCTACTTAAACTCTTCCAGAAAATTGCAGAGGAAGGTAAATTCCAAAACTTATTCTATGAGGCCACCATCACCCTAATACCAAAACCAGACAAAGATGCCACAAAAAAAGAAAACTACAGGCCAAAAACACTGATGAACATAGATGCAAAAATCCTCAACAAAATTCTATCAAACAGAATCCAGAAACATATTAAAAAGATCATACATCATAACCGAGTGGGCTTTATCCCAGGGATGCAAGGATTCTTCAATATTCACAAATCAAACAATGTGATACACCAGATTAATAAATTTAAAGATAAAAACCATATTATTATCTCAATAGATGCAGAGAAGGCCTTTGACAAAATTCAACATCCATTTACGATAAAAACTCTCCAGAAAGCAGGCACAAAAGGAACATACCTCAACATAATAAAAACCATATATGATAAATCCACAGCAAACATTATCTTCAATGGCAAAAAACTGAAAGCATTTCCTCTAAAGTCAGGAACAAGACAAGGATGTCCAGTCTCATCACTACTATTCAACATAGCTTTGGAAGTTTTAGTCACAACAATCAGAGAAGAAAAAGAAAGAAAAGGAATCCAGATTGGAAAAGAAGAAGTAAAACTCTAACTGTTTGCAGGTGACATGATCCTCTACATAGAAAACCCTAAAGACACCACCAAAAAATTATTAGAGCTAATCAATGAATATTCCAAGATACAAAATTAATACACTGAAATCCATTGTATTCTAATATACTAATTATGAGAAAACAGAGAGAAATTAAGGAAACAATCCCATTCACCATTGCAGTGAAAATAGCAAAATACTTAGGAATAAATTTACCTAAAGAAACAAAAGGCTTATATATATAGAAAGCTATAAAACACCGATGAAAGAAATCAAAGATGACACAAATAAATGGAGAAATATACCATGTTTATGGATCAGAAGAATCAATATAGTGAAAATGAGCATACTACCTAAAGCAATCTATAGATTCAATGTAATCCTTATCAAGCTACCAACGGTATGTTTCACAGAACTAGAACAAATAATTTCACAATTTGTATGGAAACACAAGAACCCTCAAATAGGCAAAGCAATCTTGAGAAAGAAGTATGGAACTAGAGGAATCAACCTGCCTGACTTCAGGCTATATTACAAAGCTACAGTCATCAAGACAGTATGGTACTGGCACAAAGACAGAAATACAGATCAATGGAACAAAACAGAAAGCCCAGAGATAAATCCACGCTCCTATGGACACCTTGTCTTTGACAAAGGAGGCAAGAATATACAATGGAGAAAAGACAATCTCTTTAACAAGTGGTGCTGGGAAACCTGGTCAACCACTTGTAAAAGAATGAAACTAGAACACTTTCTAACACCATACACAAAAATAAACTCAAAATGGATTAAAGATCTAAATGTAAGACCAGAAACTATAAAAATCCTAGAGGAAAACATAGGCAAAACACTCTTTGATGTAAATCATAGCAGGATCCTCTATGACCCACCTCCCATAGTATTGGAAATAAGAGCAAAAATAAACAATGGGACCTAATTAAACTTAAAAGCTTTTGCACAACAAAGGAAACTATAAGCAAGGTGAAAAGACAACCTTCAGAATGGGAGAAAATAATAGCAAATGAATCAACTGACAAAGACGTAATCTCAAAAGTATACGAGCAACTCCTGCAGCTCAATTCCAGAAAAATAAGCGACCCAATCAAAAAAATGGGTCAAAGAACTAAACAGACGTTTCTCCAAAGATGATATACAGATGGCTAACAAACGCATGAAAAGATGCTCAACATCACTCATTATGAGGGAAATTCAAATCAAAACTACAATGAGATACCATCTCATGCTGATCAGAATGGCTGCCATCAAAAAGCCTACAAACAATAAGTGTTGGAGAGGGTGTGAAGAAAAGGGAACACTCTTACACTGTTGATGGGAATGCAAAATAGTACAGCCGCTATGGAGACAGTGTGGAGATTCCTTAAAAAACTGGAAATAGAACTGCCATACAACCCAGCAATGCCTCTGCTGGGCATACATACCAAGGAAACCAAAATTAAAAGAGACACATTTACCCCAATGTTCATTATAGCACTGTTTACAATGGCTAGGACATGGAAGCAATCTAGATGTCTATCGGCAAATGAATGGATAAGAAAGCTGTGGTACATATACACAATGGGATATTACTCAGCTATTAAAAAGAACGCATTTGAGTTAGTGCTAATGAGGTGGATAAAACTGGAGCCTATTATACAGAGTGAAGTAAGTCAGAAAGAAAGACATCTATAGAGTGTATTAACACATACATATGGAATTTAGAAAGATGGTAATGATGACTCTATGTGCTAGACAGCAAAAATGACACAGATATAAAAAACAAACTTTCGGATTCTGTGGGAGAAGGTGAGAGTGGGTTGATGTGAGAGAATAGCATTGAAACATGTATATTACCATATGTGAAATAGATGACCAGTCCAAGTTTGATGCATGCAACATGGCACTCAAGGTTGTTGCACTGGGATGATCAGGGGGATGGGATGGGGAGAGAGGTGAGAGAGGGGTTTGAGATGAGGGGAACACATGTACACCCGTGGCTGATTCATGTTGATGTATAGCAAAAACCACCACAGTATTGTAAAGTAATTACCCTCCAATTAAAATAAATAAATTTAAAAATTAAAAAAAAATAAAACAGAAAACACGTGTTGGTGAGAATGCGGAGCAATTAGAAACTTTGTGCACTATTGATGGGAAGTTAAAATGGTACAGTCACTAGAAGACCGTATAGTGATTCCTAAAAACTTAAAAATGTAGTTACCATATGATCCATCAATTGAACTTCTGGATATATGCCCAAAAGAATCAAAAGCAGGGTCTAGAAGAGATACCACTGACAGGTGAACGAATAAGCAAAATATGGTATGTGTAAAGTGAAATATTATTCAGCTTTAAAGAAGGAAATTCTGCAATATGCTACACCATGGATAAACCTTGAGGACATTATGCTAAGTAAAATAAGACTGCCACAAAAAGACAAAAACTGAATAGTTCCACTTACACAAAGTACTTATAATCATTAAAATCATAACAGGAAGTAAGATAGTGGTTGCCTGGGGCTAGGTGGAGGGCAAAATGACATTTTGATTGAATGGATATACAGTTTTACAAGACAAAAAGAGTTTTGGAAACAGATGGTGGTAATGGTTGCCCAACATTTTGAATGTATGTAATACCACTGGGAGTGTATACTTAATTGTTAAGATGGCAATTTTTATGTATACTTTACCACCATAAAAATGCCCAATGAAAGTAAAGATAATTTTAAAAAAAATACAAGGGAAGCCTAAAAAATCAGAGTTTTTTAGCAGAAACTCTGCAGGCCAGGAGAGTGACATCATATATATAAAGTTGTAAAGAAAACCTATATTCAAGAATACTCTACCAAGTTAGGCTCTGAGTCAGATTCAAACGAGAAGTCAACAGTTCTTCAGACAGATAAAAGCTATCAGAACTCAGCACACCAAACCAGCATTGCAACAAATCCTAAACGAATTTCTCTAGCCAGTAAAGAAAAAAACACAAATAGAATCAAGAAAATTATGCATGGGGAAGCTTATTGGGAAAGGCAAACATAAAGTATAGGTAGGAATTCATTCACAGACAAATATGATATCAAAAACAGCAGTCATGAGAAGGGGAGAGTACAAATGCAGGAAATGCAGTGTAAACTAAGAGACCAGTAAGTTAAAACAATCTGATGTATATATATGTGTGTGTGTGTGTATATATATATATATATATATATATATATATATATATATAGACTGCTATATCTAAACTTCATGGGAACTGCAGACTAACAATGTATAATAGACAAACACACACAAAAGAAAAAAAGAGCAATCCAAACACATCACTAATATTAGGCATCAAATCACAAGAAAACAAAAAAGGAAAAGAAAAAATGCCTTTGAAAACCATTTCAAAACAAGTAGCAAAATAGCAATAAGAAAATTCATATTGACAATTATCTAATATATAAATGGATCAAATGTTTCAACCAAATGACTGAATGGGTCCAAAAACACAAACCATATATATTCGATCTAAAAGAGTCACACTTCAAATCTTAGAGACACATACAGACTGAAAGTGAGAAGATGGAAAGGGTATTCCATGAAAATAGAAATCAAAAGAAAGCTGGAATAGCAATATTCATATAAGACAAAATAGACTTTAAGATAAAGAATGTTATAAGAGAAAATAAGGATACTTCATAATGATCCAGGGATGAATCTAGGAAGAAGATATAAGAATTGTAAATATATATGCACCCAACACAAGAACACCTCAATATATAAAGCAAACACTAACAGACACAGAAGAAGAAATCAACAGTAATAATGTAGTAGTTGGGGCGCGGGGTTAATACCCCACTTAAACCATGGGACAGATCATCAAGAAAGAAAATCAATAAGGAACCACAGGACTTAAATGACACATAAGAGCAGAGAGACTTAATAGATATTACAGAACATTCAATATGGACGTAGTTGAATTCACTTTCTTCTCAAGTGCAAACTGGAACATTATCCAAGATAGATCACCTCTGGGACCATAAATCAAGCTTTGGTAAACTGAAGAAAACTAAACCATACCAAGTATCTCAATAAGCCTATGGAATTAGAAATCAATTACAGGAAAAAACAAAACTAAAAAACACAAACTCATGAAGGCTAAACAATATTTTACTAAACAACCAATGGATCACTGAAGGAATAAAAGAAAAATGAAAAAAAAAAAACGTACTTCAAGACAAATGACAACAAAAACATGATAAAACAGAATGTGTGGGATACAGCAAATCAGCTCTAAAATGGAACTTGCTACAATAAAATTTTACTTCAGGAAGTAAGAAATATTGCAAGTAAAGAAACTAAGCTTACATTGAGAGCAACTAGAGAAAGGAAACAAACAAAACCCAAAGGTAGGAGAAGGAAAGAAATCATAAAGATCAGAGCAGAAATAAATGAAACAGACATGAAGAAAATGATAGCAAAGATCAATGAAAATAAAAGCTAATTATATGAGAAAATATACAGAGTTGATAAAAGTTTCACCAAACTTGAGAGTGTTAACAGCCTCGGTAGGGAGGCCAGAGGTACCCAAGTGGAAGGAGGAAATAAACTACGAGTGGCAGATGTTTTTCCCTTCTCTATTTACAACACCTGGTTCCACCTGAACTTAACTTTTCTCAAACCTTGAGCTAACCAATGTGCTATTCTTATGGAAATGTTTTTCTTAAACTATGTTAATGAAACTATGTATTTGCTTTGGAACCCGCCTTTCTTCAAATCAGTTCTGCCTAAGACTATCTTTTTTCCTTTTCTCAAACTTTGGGCTGATAATGGCTCAATGAACCAGTATTCATGTCAATTATTTTATGGCCAGGAATGACAGACCTTGTGCCATCCTATCTCAAAAATGCATATTGTGGAAGAGGGACCTGGTGAAACTCCCCTCAGTCTTGAGGTGTCTCTATTATCTGATTAGCAGCTTCATAATAGACATAAAATGCCTTACTGAAAACTTGCAAGAGGGCACTATTTCTGCCCCTTCTGATGTATATCAGAAGGTTTGCCTATCTCTATTATACTTTAATAAAACTTTGCTACACAAAAAGCTCTGAGCAGTCAAGTCTTCTCTCTGGGCCCAGATCGAAATCCTCTCTTTCAGAGGTCATGAATCTCGGTTTAACACATGGCTCACAGTCACATTTCAGACTCATCAGGAAAAAGAGGGAGAAGATTCAAATTAATGAAATAAGAAATGAAAAAGGAGAAATTACAATAGACACCACAGACATACATAAAATCATAAGAGAATATTGCAAACAACAATAGACCAATAAAATGGACAACCTAGAAGCAATGAACAACTTTTTAGAAAGATACAACCTTCCAAGATTGAACCAGGAAGAAAGAGAAAATAAAAACAGACCAAACATAAGTATTAATTGAAATTATGATTAAAAATCTTCCAAAAAGAAGTCTAGGACCAGAGGTTTCACAGGTCAATTCTATCAAATATTTGTAGAAAAGTTAACATCTATTCTTCTGAAACTCTTCCAAAAAATTGCAGAGGGAGAAACACACCCAAGTTCAATCTAGTAGGCCACCACCACTCTGATACCAAAACCAGTGATGACACACACAAAAAATTACAGGCCAGTACCAATGATAACACAGATGCAAAAATCCTCAACAAAATACTAGCAAACAGAATCCAAAAATGCATTAAAGAATGATATACAATGACCAAGTGTGATTTATCCCAGGGATTCAGAGATCTTCAATATTGAAAAATCAATCACTGTGATACACCAAAGTAACAAACAAGGATCAAAACATGTGATCATCTCAATAGATGCAGAAAAGCTATTGAGATATTTTACAACTATTTAAGGAAAAGTTTCCAAGATAGAGGGAATAAAGGGAGCTTAACATAATAGAGGCCATATGAGACAAGAGATGGGAATATCAGACCACCTAACTTGCCTCCTGGGGAATCTGTATGCAGGTCAAGAAGCAACTATTAGAACTGGACATGGAACAACAAATTGGTTCCAAATAGGAAAAGGAGTACGTCCAGGCTGTATATTGTCACCCTCCTTATTTAACTTATATGCAGAATGCATCATGTGAAATGCTGGGTTCAATGAAGCACAAACTGGAATCAAGATTGCTGGGAGAGATATAAATAACCTCAGATATGCAGATGACACCACCCTTATGGCAGAAAGTGAAGAAGAACTAAAGAGTCTCTTGATGACAGTGAAAGAGGAGAGTGAAAAAGCTGGCTTAAAACTCAGCGTTCAAATAATAAAGATCATGGCATCTGGCCCCATCACTTATGGCAAATAGATGGGAAAACAATGGAAACAGTGACAGACTTTAGTTTTTTGGGCTCCAAAATCACTGGGATGGTGACTGTAGTCATGAAATCAAAAGTCGCTTGTTCCTTAGATGAAGAGCTATGACCAACCTAGACAGCACATTAAAAAGCAGAGACATTACTTGGTCAACAAAGGTCTGTCTAGTCAAAACTATTGTATTCCAGTAGTCATGTATGGATGTGAGAGTTGGACTATAAAGATAGCTGAGCGCCGAAGAATTGATGCTTTTGAACTGTGGTGTTGGAGAAGACTCTTGAGAATCCCTTGAACTGCAAGGAGATCAAACCCAGTCAATCCTAAAGGAAAACAGTCCTGAATATTCATTGGAAGGACTGATGCTGAAGCTGAAGCTCCAACACTTTGGCACCTTATGCAAAGAACTGACTCATTGGAAAAGATGCTGATGCTGGGAAAGATTGAAGGCAGGAGGAGAATGGAATGACAGAGGACAAGATGGTTGGATGACATCACCGACTTGATGGACATGAGTTTGAGCAAGCTCTGGGAGTTGGTGATGGACAGGGAAGCCTGGCATACTGCAGTCCATGGGGTTGCAAAGAGTCAGACAAAACTGAGCATCTGAACTGAACTGAGACAAGCCCACTGCTAACATCCTTCTCAATCATGAAATCCTGAAAGCATTCCCTCTAAGATGAAGAACAAGGCAAATATGTCTATTGTCATGATTTTTATTTAACATAGTTTTGAAAGTCTTAGACACAGCAATCAGAAAAGAAATAGTAGAAATTCAAATTGAAAAGAAGACGTAAAACTGTCACAGTTTGCAGTTTTTTGTTGTTAAGTCGCTTAGTTGTGCAGGACTCTTTGCAACAACATAGACTGCAACATGCCAGGCCTCTGTGTCCTTCACCATCTCCCAGAGATTGCTTAAACTCATGTCCATTGAGTCAGTGATGCCATCCAACCATCTCATCCTCTGTTGTCCCTGTCTCTGCCTGCCTTCAATCTTTCCCAGCATCAGGGTCTTTTCCATTGAGTTGGCTCTTCTTATCAGGTGGGCAAAGTATTGGAAATTCAGTTTTAGCATCAGTCCTTCAGTGAATTTCAAAGGGTTGATTTCTTTTAGGATTGACTGGTTTGATCTTGCAGTTTAAGGAATTCTCAAGAGTCTTCTCCACCACAGTTCAAAAGAATCAATTCTTTGTTGCTCAGCCTTCTTTATGGCCCAGGTCTCCTATCCATGCATGACTGTTGGAAAACCATAGGTCTGACTATATGGAACTTAGAAAGCAAAGTAAGTCTCTGCTTTTTAATATGCTGTCTAGGTTTGTCATAGTTTTTCTTACAAGGAGCAGGCGTTCTTAAATTTCATGGCTGCAGTCACCATCTTCAGTGATTTGGAAGCCCAAGAAAATAAAATATATCATGGTTTCCACTGTTTCCCCACCTGTTTACCACGAATTAATGAGACTGGATGCCATAATCATAGTTGTTTTGAATGTGGAGTTTTAAGCCAGCTTTTTCACTCTCCTCTTTCACTTTCATCAAGAGACTCTTTAGTTCCTCTTTGATTTCTGCCATAAGGGTGGTTCCATCTGCATATCTGACATTATTGATAGTTCTCTTGGCAATCTTGATTCCAGTTTGTGATTCATCCAGCCCAACACTTCACATGATGTACTCTGCATGTAAGTTAAATAAGTAGGGTGACAATATATATGGTCCTGACATACTCCTTTCCCAATTTGGAACTAGGCTGCTGTTCCATGACTAACTGTTGCTTCTTGACCTACATAAAGGTTTCTCAAGAGGCAGGTAAGGTGGTTTGGTATTCCCATCTCTTTAAGAATTTCCCTGTTTGTTGTGATCCACACAGTAAAAGGCTTTAGCATACATAGTCAGTGAAGCAGAAGTTGATGTTTTTCTGGAATTCTGTTGTTTTTCCTATGATTCAATGTATGTTGGCAATTGGATCTCTAGTTCCTTGCCTTTTCTAAATCCAGTTTGTACATTTGTAAGTTCTCAGAGGTTCACACACTGTTGAAGCCTAATTTGAAGGATTTTAAGCATGACATTGCTAGCATGTTAAATGAGTGTAATTGGATGGTAGATTGAGCATTCTTTGGCAGTGCCCTTCTTTGGGGTTAGAATGAAAACTGACCTTTTCTAGTTCCATGGCCACTGCTGAGTTTTTCAAATTTGCTGGCATATTGAGTGCAGCACTTTAACAACATCATCTATTAGGATTGAAAGAGTTCACCTGGAATACAATCACCTTCACTAGTTTTCTTTGTAGTGATGCTTCCTGAAGCCCACTTTAAATCTGGCTCTAAATGGGTGATTACACCATCATGGTATCTGGATCATTAAGATCTTTTTGTATAGTTCTTCTGTGTATTCTTGCCACCATTTCTTAATATCTTCTGCTTAGTAAGGTTCATACCATTTCTGTCCTTTATTGTGTCTATATTTGCATGAAGTGTTCCCTTGGTATCTCTAATTTTCTTGACGTCACCTCTTGTTATTGTTCAGTCTATCAGTCGTGTACGATTCTTTCCAACCCGTGAACAGCTGCATGCCAGGCCTCCCTGTCCTTCACCATTTCCTGGAGTTGGTTCAAACTTATGTCTATGGAGTCAGTGATGCTATTCAACCATCTGATTCTCTGTTGTCTCCTTCTCCTCCTGCCTTCAATCTTTCCCAGCATCAGAGTCTCTTACAATAAGTTGGTTCTTCACATCAGGTGGCTAAAGTATTGGAGCTTCAACTTCCACATCATTCCTTCCAATGAATGTTCAGGGTTGGTTTCCTTTAGGAGTGACTGGTATGATCTCCTTGCTCTCCAAGAGACTCTCAAGAGTCTTCTCCAGCACCACAGTTTGAAGGCATCGGTTCTTCAGTGCTCAGCCTTTCTTATTGTCCATCTCACATCCGTTCATAAATACTGGAAAAACCACAGCTTTGACTATATGAACCTTTGTAGGCAAAGTAATGCCTCTGTTTTTGAATATTTAGGTTTGTCATTGCTTTTCTTCCCAGGCAAAAGCCTTTTCTAATTTCATGGCTGCAGTCTCCATCCACAGTGACTTTGAAGTCCAAGAAAATAAAGTCAGTCACTGTTACCATTATTTCCCCATCTATTTGCCATGAAGTGATGGGACTGGATGCCATGATCTTCATGTTTTGAATGTTGAGTTTTAAGCCATTTTTTCATTCTCCTCTTTCACCTTCATCAAGAGGTTCTTTAGTTCCTCTTCACTTCTGGCATAGAGAAGAGATCCCTGGTCCTTCCCATTCTATTGTTTTCCTCTTTTTCTTCATGTCGTTCACTTAGGAAGGCTTTCTTACCTCTCTTTGTTTTTCTTTGGAACTCTGCATTCAGTTGGGTCTATTTTTCCTTTCCTCCTTTGTCTTCCACTTCTCTTCTTTTTTCTGCTATTTGTTAGGTCTCTTCAGACAACCATTTTTGCATTTATTTTTCTTAGGGATGGTTTTGTCACTGCCTCCTGTACATTATACTATATATAGAAAAATCTAAAGATGTTACCAGAAAACTACTAGTGCTTATCAATGAATTTGGTAAAGTTGCAGGATAAAAAGTTAAAACACAGACATCTATAGCATTTCAGCACACCAACACAAGATTAGGTTCCCAAGGTGGCTCTGAGGTAAAGAATCTGCCTGCCAATGCCGAAGCTGCAGGAGACATGTGCTTAAGCCCTGGGTCAGAAGGATTTCCTGGAGGAGGAAATGGCAACCCCCTCCAGTATTCTTGCCTGGAGAATCCCATGGGCAGAGGAGCCTGACATGCTCCATAGGATTGCAAAGAATCAGATAGGACTGGGTGACTGCACACATCCATCAGCAAAAGATCAGAAAGAGAGATTAAGGATATAACTCCATTTACCATTCTTTCAAAAAGAATAAGATACCTAGGAATAAAGCTATGTTAGCAAACAAAAATCACTACTCTGAAAAGTATGAGATTCTGATAAAATAAATCAGAAATGACATAAGCAGATTTTCTTGGATTGGAAGAATCAATATTTTCAAAATGACTATAGCATCTGATGCAATCTACAAACTTAGTGAAATCCTTACCCAAAGTTCAATGCCATTTTCCCCAGAACTAGAGGAATTTTTTTTTAATGCTGAAAAAAAAAGACCTTAAATTGTCAAATCAACCCTGAAAAAGAAAAAAAAAAAGTTGCAGGAATCAGACTTCTTGAATTCAGACTATACTACAAAGATACAATAATCAAAACAGTATGATGCAGAACAAAGAGGGAAATATAGATGGATAGAATAGGATAGACATCCCAGAAATAAACTCACAAGCCTATGGTAGTTAATCTACAACAAGGGAGGCTAGGATATACAATGGATAAGACAATCTTTCAGTAAATGGTTCTTGGAAAACATAGAAAAGTATGAAATTAGAGTATCACCTGACAGTGTACAGAAAAATATACTTAAAATGGATTAAAAACTTAAATGTAAAGGCAGATACTATAAAACTCTTAGGGGAAAACATAGATGGAACACTCTTTGACTCTTTGACAAACTGAAGCAAGATCTTTTCTGATCAATCTCTGATAGCAATGGGCTTCCCTGGTGGCTCAGATGGTAAAGAATCTGCCTGCAATGCAGGAAACCCAGGTTTTATCCCTGAGTTGGGAAGATCCCTGGAGAAGGGAAAGGCAATCCACTCCAGTAGTTTTTCTTGGAGAATACCATGAACAGAGGAGCCTGAGGAGCTACAGTCCACTGGGTTGGAAAGAGCTGGACACTGCTGAGTGATTTTCACTATGACAGTAATGAAAATGAAATAATAAATAAACAAATGGTAACTCATTGAGCTTAAAAGCTTCTGCACCATAAAGGAAACTGTCAACAAAACAAAAATACAACCTACAAAGTAGGCGAAAATATCTGCAAACGATGTGACCAAGAAGGGATTAATCTCCAAAATATGCAAACAGCTCATGCAACTCTATGCCAATAAAACAAACAACCGAAACAAAAAATGGGCAGAAAATCTAAAAAGTTTTTGGAAGAAGACATAGAGATGACAAAAAGGTACATGAAGAGATACTCAACATCCTTAATTATCAAAGGAACACAAGTCAAAATTATAACGAGTTGTCATCTCACACTTGTGAGAGTAGCCATCATCAAAAAATCTACCAATGGCAGAGTCAAGTTGGTACAGTAGGAGGATGAGAAGTTTATATCTCCTCACAATTAAAGCACCTACAAGTCACCTGTGGGTGACTTGTGATCTAAGGGGATGGGAGGAATCTCTACATGACCTAGTATAACATGAGGAGGATGAATATTTGAGATGTGAAAGTTCCAGAATTCTTGAGGGTTGGATGGGAGCAGTGAGGGTTTTCCATGCTGGGAGGTGTCCACCCACATTGCTGGGATCAACAGGGAAAGGGAGAGACTGGGGAATTGGAGAGGGACACAGTGTTTCCCCTGCCTGGTCAGGTCCTGGCAACCCTACTGGGGTCCCGGTTGTGAATATCAGCCCTCTGTTTGTACAGGTCCTGCAGGCTTGGGAATGATTTAGAGCTCAACAGATTGAGGCAGGAGAGGACCCAGAATGCCTGAAGGGCAGCAGGGGACTGAGAGTGTTTCCCATACTTAAAGGAGCCACTGTACAGTGTGGGAATCAGTGGGGATAGCTAGAGATCTTCAGGGGATCAGAGATTGGAAGGGATAATGGCCAGTGTCTTCACTGCCCACTTGGCCCCAGCAAGTCTGCTAGGGACCTGGGCCTGAATCTCTATCTTCTGGGGCCCCTAATAGCCATGTGGGTTCTGAGCTTAAGATTTGCTTCCCCAGGGCTCTTCCAGCTGAGAGGGCTCCAGGTCTGAGCCCCACCTCTCTTCATTGCCAAGCCCTTTTTGGCTTTTACTTATTTATTTATTTATTTTTGTTGTGGTGGTTCTGTTTTGCTTTGGTGTTTTTCCTTTTTATTTTTAATAATATTTTTTCCATTTTCTAATTTTATTTTTCATTGTTGTAGTTCTGCTCCTTTTTGTTTGTTTCCTTTTCTTTTTAGTCACATTGAGTGGCTTGTGGGATCTTGGTTCCCAGTCTGGGGGTTGAGCCTGAGCTCCTGTAGTGGGAGTGCTGAGTCCAAATGGCTGGACTAACATAGAACCTCAGATCCTAGGGAATATTAATCAGTGTGAGTACCCCCTGAAGACCTCACCTCAGCACTGGGACTGACTCTACACAATTGCCTACAAACTAAAGTGTTGAAAGTCTTAGGAAAAACACCAGCAAGACAGGGACACAGCCCCAGTCATCAAAAGGACTGAATTAAATATATGTATAGACATGGAACAACAGACTGGTTCCAAATAGCAAAAGGAGTACATCAAGCCTGTATACTATCACTCTGCTTATTTAACTTATATGCAGAGTACATCATGAGAAACGGTGGGCTGGAAGAAACACAAACTGGAATCAAGATTGCCAGGAGAAATATCAATAACCTCAGATATGCAGATGACACCACCCTTATGGCAGAAAGTGAAGAGGAACTAAAGAGCCTCTTGATGAGAGTGAAAGTGGAGAGTGAAAAGGTTGGCTTAAACCTCAACATTCAGAAAACAAAGATCATGGAATCTGGTCCCAACACTTCATGGGAAATAGATGGGGAAACAGTGGAAATAGTGTCAGACTTTATTTTGGGGGGCTCCAAAATCACTGCAGATGGTGATTGCAGCCATGAAATTAAAAGACGCTTACTCCTTGGAAAGAAAGTTATGGCCAACCTAGATAGCATATTCAAAAGCAGAGACATTACTTTGCCAACAAAGGTCTGTCTCATCAAGGCTATGGTTTTTCCATTGGTCATGTATGGATGTGAGTGTTGGACTGTGAAGAAAACTGAGTACCGAAGAATTGATGCTTTTGAACTGTGGTGTTGGAGAAGACTCTTGAGAGTCCCTTGGACTGAAAGGAGATCCAACCAGTCCATTCTGAAGGAGATCAACCCTGGGATTTCTTTGAAAAGAATGATGCTAAAGCTGAAACTCCAGTACTTGGCCACCTCATGTGAAGAGTTGACTCACTGGAAAAGACTCTGATGCTGGGAGGGATTGAGGGCAGGAGGAGAAGAGGATGACAGAGGATGAGATGGCTGGATGGCATCACCGGCTCGATGGACATGAGTCTGAGTGAATTCCGGGAGTTCGTGATGGACAGGGAGGCCTGGCATGCTGCGATTCATGGGGTTGCAAAGAGTCAGACATGACTGAGTGACTGAACTGAACTGATGGTACAAAGGAGAAGGTAAAAACTTACCAGACCAAATAAATGAAGAGGAAATAGGCAACCTGCCTGAAAAATAATTCAGAGTAATGATAGTAAAGATAACCCTAAATCTTGGAAATAGAATGGAGGCAAAGACTGAGAAAATATAAGGAATATTTAATAAGAACCTAGAAGAACTAAAGAACAAACAGTAAACAACAACACAGTAACTGAAATGAAAAATACACTAGAAGGAATCAATAACAGAATAACTAAAGCAGAAGAACAAATAAGTGAACTGGAAAATAAAATGGCAGAAATTACTGCCACAGAACAGTTAAGCAGATAAAAGAATGATAAGAAATGAGGACAGTCTCAGAGACCACTGGGACAACACAAAATGCACCAGTGTTTGAATTACAGAGATCCAGAAGAAGAGAACAAAAAGATTGGGTCTGAGAAAACATTTGAAGAGATTATAGATGAAAGCTTCCCTAAGATGGGAAAGCAAAAAACTCACTCAAGTCCAGGAAGTGCCAAGTCCCATACAGAACCCAAGGAGAAACAACCAAAGAAACATATGAATCAAATTGACAAAAAATTAAGCTCAGAGGGGGAAAAAATATTAAAAGCATCAAGGGAAAAGCAACAAATAACATAAAAATGAATCTCCAAAAGGTTAGCAATTTTTTCCACAGCAACTCTGCAGGTCAGAAGGGAGTGGGTGATATATTTAAAGTGGTGAAAAAGAAAAATCTGCAATCAAGATTACTCCATACATCTAGGAACTCATTCAAATTTGATGGAGAAATCAAAAGTTTCATAGACAAGCAAAATATAAAAGAATTCAGCATCATCAAATCAGCTTCACAACAAATGCTAAAGGAACTTCTCTAGGTGGGAAACAAAAGACACCCCAAAACAAATCCAAAACAATTAAGAAAATGTTAATAAAAACATACATATGGATAATTAGCTTGAATGTAAATGGTTTAAATGCTCTAACTGAAAGACACACTGGCCAAATGGACATAAAAATGAGACCAGTATATATGCTGTCTACACGAGACCCAGTTCAGATCTAGGGACACAAACAGATTGAAAGTGAAGAGATGGAAAAAGGTATTCCATGCAAGTGGAAATCAAAAGAAAGCTGGAATATCAATACTCATATCAGACAAAATAGATTATGAAAAGAATGCTGTTATAAGAGTCAAGGAAGAAGACATATCAATTACAAATATTTATGCACACAACATAGGAATATATCAATACACAAGGAAAACACTACAGCCATAAAAGGGGAAATAAAGAGTAACACAATAATAGTGGAGGACTTCATATCCTACTTACACCAATGGACAGCTCATTCAGACAGAAAATAAATAAGGAAACACAAGCCTTAAATAACACAATAGACCAGATAAACTAAATGGATGTTTACAGGACAATCCACCCCAAAGCAGCAGAATACATTCTTCTCAAGTGTGCAAAGAACATCCTCTAGGATATATCACATCTTTGGTCAAAAATCAAGTGTTGGTCAGTTTAAGAAAACTGCAATCATATCAAATATCGTTTCTGACCACAATACTATGAGATTAGAAATCAGTTACAAGAAGCAGAACTATTAAAAAATAGAAATACATGGAGGCTAAAAAATATGCTACTAAGTAACCAAAAATTCACCAAGGATTTCAAAGGGGAAATTGAAAAAAATAGAATAAAGTGACAAATAAAACATGATGACCCAAAACTTATGAGACATAGCAAGAGCAGTTCTAAAAGGAAAGTTGATAGCAATTCAATCCTACCTCACAAAAAAAAAAAAAAAAATCAAATTAACAACCTAACTTTACACCTAAAGCAACTAGAGTAAAGAAGAACAAAAACAACATCAATGATAATAATAAAAGCAAAAAAACCCAAAAAACAAAAACCACTAAAACCCAGTTAGGGCGGTCCTAAGATGGCGGAGGAATAGGACAGGGAGAACACCTTCTCCCTCACAAACTCATCAAAAGAACATTTCAACGCTGAGAAAACTCCACAAAACAACTTCTGAATGCTGGCAGAGGACATCAGGCACCCAGAAAAGCGGATCATTGTCTTCAAAAACAGACCCTATTTTTTAAAGCAAACACCATATAGTCTATCTGTGGTGGTTGTTTTTAATAATTCCTGTGGCTTTTTTTTTCTTCTTCTTCTTTTCTTTAACGTTGTATTTTTGAAAATCCAACCTCTACTCTAGATTTTTAATCTTTGCTTTTTGGTTTTTGTTGTCAATTTTGTACATTTAAAAACCCAAACTTCACTACCCAATTTTAACTTGAGAGCGAGGTTACTGGCTTGACCACTCTCTCCTCCTTTGGACTCTCCTTTTTCTCCACTAGGTGGCCTCTGTCTCTTCCCTTCCCCTTCTCTTCTCTACCCAACTCTGGGAATCTCTGTGTGTTCCAGATGGTGGAGAACACTCAGGGAACTGGTTACTGGCCGGATCTGTCTCTCTCCTTTTCATTTCCCTCTTTTATCCTCCTGGCCACCTCTGTCTACTTCCTCCCTCTTCTCTTCCCTGTATAACTCCGTGAATACCTCTGAGTGGTCCAGACTGTGGAGCACATATAAGGAAGTGATTACTGGCTAGCTTGCTCTCTCCTCTTTTGATCCCACCTCATCTCATTCCAGTCACCTCTAACTACCCCCTCCGTCCTCTCTTCTCCATGTAATTCAGTGAACCTCTCTGGGTGTCCCTCAATGTGGAGAAACTTTTCATCTTTAACCTAGATGTTTTATCATTGGTGCTGTATAGATGGAGAAGTATTGAGGTTACTGTAAAAATAAAACTGAAAACCAGAAGCAGGAGGCTTAAGTCCTAATCCTGAGAACATCAGAGAACTCCTGAATCCAGGGAACATTAATCAATAGGAACTCATCAAACGCCTCCATACCTGCACTGAAACCAAGCACCACTGAAGGGCCAACAAGTTCCAGAGCAAGACATACCACGCAAATTCTCCAGCAACACAGGAACACACCCCTGAGCTTCAATATACAGGCAGCTCAAAGTTACTCCAAACCATTGATGTCTCATAACCCATTACTGGTCACTACATTGCACTCCAGAGAGAAGAAATCCAGCTCCACCCACCAGAACTCCAACACAAGCCTCCCTAACCAAGAAACCTTGACAAGCCACTGATACAACCCCACCCACAGTGAGGAAGCTCCATAATAAAGAGAACTCCACAAATTCCCAGAATATAGAAAGGCCACCCCAAACGCAGCAATATAACCAAGATGAAGAGAAAGAGGAATACTCAGCAGGTAAAGGAACAGGAGAAATGCCCATCAAACCAAACAAAAGAGGAAGAGATAGGGAATCTACCTGAGAAGGAATTCCGAATATTGATAGTGAAAATGATCCAAAATCTTGAAATAAAAATGGAATCACAGGTAAATAGCCTGAAGACAAGGATTGAGAAGATGCAAGAAAGGTTTAACAAGGACCTAGAAGAAATAAACAAGAGTCAATATATAATGAATAACGCAATAAATGAGATCAGAAACACTCTGGAGGCAACAAATAGTAGAATAACGGAGGCAGAAGATAGGATTAGTGAAATAGAAGATAGAATGGTAGAAATAAGTGAATTAGAGAGGAAAAAAGAAAAATGAATTAAAAGAAATGAGGACAATCTCAGAGACCTCCAGGACAATATGAAACGCTCCAACATTCGAATTATAGAAGTCCCAGAAGAAGACAAAAAGAAAGACCATGAGAAAATCCTTGAGGAGATAATAGTTGAAAACTTCCCTAAAATGGGGAAGGAAATAATCACCCAAGTTCAAGAAACACAGAGAGTTCCAAATAGGATAAACCCAAGGCAAAACACCCCAAGACACATATTAATCAAATTAACAAAGATCAAACACAAAGAACAAATATTAAAAGCAGCAAGGGAAAAACAACAAATAACACACAAGGGGATTCCCATAAGGATAACAGCTGATCTTTCAATAGAAACTCTTCAGGCCAGGAGGGAATGGCAAGATATACTTAAAGTGATGAAAGAAAATAACCTACAGCCCAGATTACTGTACTCAGCAAGGATCTCAATCAAATATGAAGGAGAAAACAAAAGCTTTACAGACAAGCAAAAGCTGAGAGAATTCAGCACCACCAAACCAGCTCTCCAAAAAAAGCTAAAGGATCTTCTCTAGATAGGAAACACAAAAAGGGTATATAAACCTGAACCCAAAACAATAAAGTAAATGGCAATGGGATCATATTTATCAATAATTACCTCAAGTGTAAATGGGTTGAATGCCCCAACCAAAAGGCAAAGACTGGATGAATGGATACAAAAACAAGACCCCTATATATGCTGCCTACAAGAGACCCACCTCAAAACAAGGGACACATACAGATTGAAAGTGAAGGGCTGGAAAAAGATATATCATGGAAATAGAGACCAAAAGAAAGCAGGAGTGGCAATACTCATATCTGATAAAATAGACTTTTTTTTTTTTAAAGATCATTAAACTGATTTATTTTTAAACTCCCTTCTTAGAGTAGGTTCTGTTTAGTTTAGTTCAGTCGCTCAGTCGTGTCTGCCTCTTTGCAACTCTATGAATTGCAGTACGCCAGGCCTCCCTGTCCATCATCAACTCCCAGAGTTGACTCAGAATCATGTCCATCGAGTCAGTGATGCCATCCAGCCATCTCATCCTCTGTCATCCCCTTCTCCTCCTGCCCCCAATCCCTCCCAGCATCAGAGTCTTTGCCAGTGAGTCAACTCTTCGCATAAGGTGGCCAAAGTACTGGAGTTTCAGCTTTAGCATCATTCCTTCCAAAGAACACCCAGGACTGATCTCCTTCAGAATGGACTGGTTGGATCTCCCTGCAGTCCAAGGGACTCTCAAGAGTCTTCTCCAACACCACAGTTCAAAAGCATCAATTCTTCGGTGCTCAGCTTTCTTCACAGTCCAACTCTCGCTGTGAAAAGAGACGAAGAAGGCCACTACATAATGATCAAAGGATCAATTCAAGAAGAAGATATAACAATTATAAATATATATGCATCCAACATAGGAGCACCGCAGTATGTAAAACAAATGCTAACAAGTATGAAAGGGGAAATGAACAATAACACAATAATAGTGGGAGACTTTAATACCCCACTACACCTGTGGACAGATCAACTAAACAGAAAATTAACAAAGAAACGCAAACTTTAAGTGATACAATAGACCATTTAGACCTAATTGATATCTATAGGACATTTCACCCCAAAACAATGAATTTCACCGTTTTCTCAAGTGCTCATGGAAACTTCTCCAGGATAGATCACATCCTGGGCCATAAATCTAACCTTGATAAATTAAAAAAAAATCGAAATCATTCCAAGCATCTTTTCTGACCATAATGTGTTAAGATTATATCTCAATTACAGGAGAAAAACTATTAAAAATTCCAACATATGGAAGCTGAACAACACGCTTTTGAATAACCAACAAATCACAGAAGAAATCAAAAAGGAAATCAAAATATGCCTAGAAATGAATGAAAATGAAATCACAAGAACCCAAAACCTGTGGGACACTATAAAAGCAGTGCTAAGAGGAAAGTTCATAGCAATACAGGCATACCTGAAGAAACAAGAAAAAAGTCAAATAAATAACCTAACTCTACACCTAATGCAACTAGAAAAGGAAGAAATGGAGAACCCCAGAGTTAGTAGAGGAAAAGAAATCTTAAAAATTAGGGCAGAAATAAATGCAAAAGAAGCAAAAGAGACCATAGCAAAAATCAACAAAGCCAAAAGCTGGTTTTTTGAAAGGATAAATAAAATTGACAAACCATTAGCCAGACTCATCAAGAAACAAAGAGAGAAAAATCAAATCAATAAAATTAGAAATGAAAATGGAGAGATCACAACAGACAACACAGAAATACAAAGGATCATAAGAGACTACTATCAGCAAATTATATGCCAATAAAATGGACAACGTGGAAGAAATTGATAAATTCTTAGGAAAGTACAACTTTCCAAAACTGAACCAGGAAGAAATAGAAAATCTTAACAGACTCATCACAAGCATGGAAATTGAAACTGTAGTCAGAAATCTTCCAGCAAACAAAAGCCCAGGTCCAGACGGCTTCACAGCTGAATTCTACCAAAAATTTCAAGAAGAGCTAACACCTATCCTACTCAAACTCTTCCAGAAAATTGCAGAGGAAGGTAAACTTCCAAACTCATTCTATGAGGCCACCATCACCCTAATAACAAAACCTGATAAAGATGCTACAAAAAAAGAAAACTACAGGCCAATATCACTGATGAACATAGATGCAAAAATCCTTAACAAAATTCTAGCAATCAGAATCCAACAACACATTAAAATGATCATACACCATGACCAAGTAGGCTTTATCCCAGGGATGCAAGGATTCTTCAATATCTGCAAATCAATCAGTGTAATTCACCACATTAACAAATTGAAAAATAAAAGCCATATGATTATCTCAATAGATGCAGAGAAGGCCTTTGACAAAATTCAACATCCATTTATGATAAAAACTCTCCAGAAAGCAGGAATAGAAGGAACATACCTCAACATAATAAAAGCTATCTATGACAAACCCACAGCAAACATTATCCTCAATGGTGAAAAATTGAAAGCATTTCCCCTAAGTCAGGAACAAGAATAGGGTGCCCACTTTCACTGCTACTATTCAACATAGTTCTGGAAGTTTTGGCCACAGCAATCAGAGCAGAAAAAGAAATAAAAGGAATCCAAATTGGAAAAGAAGAAGTAAAACTCTCACTGTTTGCAGATGACATGATCCTCTACATAAAAAACCCTAAAGACTCCACCAGAAAATTACTAGAGCCCATCAATGAATATAGTAAAGTTGCAGGATATAAAATCAACACACAGAAATCCGTTGCATTCCTATACGCTAACAATGAGAAAGTAGAAAAAGAAATTAAGGAAACAATTCCATTCACCATTGCAACGAAGAGAATAAAATACTTAGGAATATATCTACCTAAAGAAACTAAAGACCTATATATAGAAAACTATAAAACATTGATGGAAGAAACAAAGAGGACACTAATAGATGGAGAAATATATCATGTTCATGGATCAGAAGAATCAATATAGTGAAAATGAGTGTACTACCAAAAGCAATCTACAGATTCAATGCAATCCCTATCAAGCTACCAGCGGTATTTTTCACAGAACTAGAACAAAGATTTCAAGATTTGTATGGAAATACAAAAAACCTTGAATAGCCAAAGCAATCTTGAGAAAGAAGAATGGAACTGGAGGAATCAACTTGCCTGACTTCAAAGCCACAGTCATCAAGACAGTATGGTACTGGCGCAAAGACAGAAATATAGATCAATGGAACAAAATACAAAGCCAAGAGATAAATCCACACATGTATGGACATCTTATCTTTGACAAAGGAGGCAAGAATATACAATGGAGTTAAGACAATCTCTTTGGCATGTGGTGCTGGGAAAACTGGTCAACCACTTGTAACAGAATGAAACTAGATCACTTTCTAACACCGCACACAAAAATGAACTCAAAATGGATTAAAGATCTAAATGTAAGACCAGAAACTATAAAACTCCTAGAGGAGAACATAGGCAAAACACTCTTCGACATAAATCACAGCAGGATCCTCTTTGATCCACCTCCCATAATTCTGGAAATAAAAGCAAAAATAAACAAATGGGATCTAATTAAAATTAAAAGCTTTTGCACAACAAAGGAAACTATAAGCAAGGTGAAAAGACAGCCTTCTGAATGGGAGAAAATAACAGCAAATGAAGCAGCTGATAAACAACTAATCTCAAAAATATACAAGCAACTTATGCAACTCAATTCCAGGAAAAATAAATGACCCAATCAAAAAATGGGCCAAAGAACTAAATAGACATTTCTCCAAAGAAGACATACGGATGGCTAACAAACACATGAAAAGATGCTCAACATCACTCATTATTAGAGCAATGCAAATCAAAACGACAATGAGGTACCACTTCACACCAGTCAGAATGGCTGCGATCCAAAAGTCTGCAAGCAATAAATGCTGGAGAGGGTGTGGAGAAAAGTGAAGACTCTTACACTGTTGATGGGAATGCAAACTAGTACAGCCACTGTGGAGAACAGTGTGGAGATTCCTCAAAAAAATTGCAAATAGAACTGCCATATGACCCAGCAATCCCACTGCTGGGCACACACACCGAGGAAACCAGAATGGAAAGAGACACATGTATCCCAATGTTCATCACAGCACTGTTTATAATAGCCAGGACATGGGAAAAACCTAGATGTCCATCAGCAGATGAATGGATAAGAAAGCAGTGGTACATATACACAATGGAGTATTACTCAGTCATTAAAAAGAATACATTTAAATCAGTTCTAATGAGATGGATAAAACTGGAGCCGATTATACAGAGTGAAATAAGCCAGAAAGAAAAACACCAATACAGTATACTAACACATATATATGGAATTTAAAAAGATGGTAATGATGACCCTGTGTGCGAGACAGCAAAAGAGACATAGATGTGTAGAACAGACTTTTGGACTCTGAGGGAGAGGGAGAGGGTGGGATGATTTGGGAGAATGGCATTGAAACATGTATACTATCATGTAAGAAATGAATCGCCAGTCTATATTCGATGTAGGTTACAGGATGCTTGGGGCTGGTGCACTGGGATGATCCAGAGAGATGATATGGGGTGGGAGGTGGGAGGGGGGTTCATGTTTGGGAACTCATGTACGCTCGTGGTGGATTCATGTCAATGTATGGCAAAACCAATACAGTATTGTAAAATAAAGTAAAAAAAAAAAACACCAAAGTTAGCAGAAAGAAATAAATCATAAAGATCAGAGTAGAAATAAATGAACTAGAAATGAATAAAAGGATAACAAGACCTAAAATAATAAATTAAATATATCAAAACTTGGTTTTCAAGAAAATAAAGAAAATTGACAAATAGTAGACAGATCATCAAGAAAAACAGAGAAAAGACTCACGTCAGTTAAATCAGAAATGAAAAAGAAGTTACAACCAACACCACAGAAATATCTAGGATCATCAGAGGCTAATAGAAGCCAATAAAATGGACAAACCTGAAGAAATGGACACATTGTTAGAAAGGTAAAAACTTCTAAGACTGAACCAGGAAGAAACAGAAAATATAAATAGACCCACAATTACAAGCAATGAGTTTGAAACTCTAATTAAGAGTCTTCCAACAAGCTAAAGTCTGAGACCAGATGGCTTCACAGGCAAATCTGTCAAATATTTAGAGAAGAGATATCACCTGTCCTCAAACTCATCTAAAAAATTGCAGAGGGAGGGTCACTCCTAAACTCATTCTATGAGGCAATGATCATCCTGATAGGAAAATCAGACAAAGATATAACAAAAAAGAGAAAACTACAGATCAATAACACTGATGAACATAGACACAAAAATCCTCAACAAAATCCTAGGAAATAGAACCCAACAACACATTAAAAGGATCATATATCATGATCAAATGGGATTTACCCAGTAATTCAAGGATTCTTTAACATATGAAAATCGATCAATGTGATACACCATATTAATAAATAATAAAACAATATGATCATCTTAATAGATGCAGAAAAAGTTTTGGGAAAAATTCAACACACATTTATGATAAAAGCTCTCCAGAAATTGGGAATAGAAGGAACCTACTTCAACATAATAAAGGCCATATATGACAAACCACTGCAAATATCATTCTCAATGCTGAAAAACTGAAAACATTTCCTCTAAGATCAGAACAAGAGAAAGATGTTCACTCTTGCCACTCTTATTCAACATAATTTTGGAAGTCCTAGTCACAGCAACCAGAGGAGAAAAAAAGAAATAAAAGAATACAAATTGGAAAAGAAATAAAGCTGGTATTGTTTGCAGATGATGTGAAACTGTACATAGAATATCCTAAAGATGCCACCAGAAAACTACTAAAGCTAATTGGTGAATTGGCTAAAGTTGGATACAATATTAATTCACAGAAATCTCTTGCATTGCTATACATTAACAACAAAAGATTAGAAAAGGAAATTAAGGAAAGAATCTTATTTACTATTGCATCAAAAATAATAAAATACTGATGAATAAACCTATGAGAGGAGGCAAAAGACCTTTACTGAGAAAACTATAAAACACTGATGAAAGAAATCAAAGACAACACAAAGAGATGAAGAGATATACTATGCTCTTGGATTGAAAGAATCAACATTATAAAAAGAACTATTACTACCCAAAGCAATATACAGATTTTAGTGCAATCTATCAAACTACCAATGGCATTTTTTCACAGAATTAGAACAAAAAATTTCACAATTTGAATGGAAACATGAGACCCCAAGTAGCCAAAGAAATCTTGAGAAAGAAAATGGAGCTGGAGGAATAAGGCTCCATGACTTCAGACTATACTACAAAGTTACAACAATCAAGATTGTACAGTACTGTCACAAAAACAGAGATCAATGGTACAGGATGGAAAACTCAGAGATAAACCCACATACCTGTGCTCACTTAATGTATGACAAAGGAGGCAAGACTATAGAATGGAGAAAAGACAGTCTTTCCAATAAGTAGTGCTGAGAAAATTGAACAGGTAAGAATGAAAATGGAACACTCCCTAACACCATAACCAAAAATAAACTCAAAATAAATTAAAGACCTAAATGTAAGACTGGACACTATCAAACTCTAGAGGTAAAGGAAAAACACTTTGACATAAATCACAGAAAGATCTTTTTGACCACCTCTTAGAGTAATGAAAAAAAAAAAAAACCACGCAAAAGTAAACAACTGGACCTAATTAAATTTAAAATCTTCTACAGAGCAAAGGAAACCATAAATAAGATAAAAAGACAGACTTTAGTTATTTTGCAAACAAAATAACTGACAAAGGATTAATCTCCAAAATATACAAACAGCTCATGCAGCAAAATACCAAAACAACAAAAAACCCAATCAAAAAAATGGGCAGAAGACATAAGTAGACATTTCTACAAAGACGACATACAGATGGTCAGAAGCATCTGAAAAGATATTTGATATCATTAATTATTAGAGAAATGTAAATCAAAACTAAAGAAGTATCATCTCATATCATTTATAATGGTCATCACCAGAAATCTACAAACAGTAGTGCTTCCCTGGTGGTTCAGTGGTAAAGAATTTGCCTGTCAGTTCAGGAGACAAGGTTTGATCCCTGATCTGGGAAGACCCCACATGCAACTAAGCCCATGCACCACACTACTGAGTCTGTGACCTAGAGCTCAGGAGCCACAACTACTAAGCCCACGTGTCACAACTTCTGAGGCCCAGGCATCCTAGAGCCTGTGCTCCACAGCAAGAGAAGCCACCTCAATGAGAAGCCACATGCCACAACTAGAGAAAGTCCATGCACAGCAACTAAGACCTAGCACAGCCAAAAATAAATTAAATTATTTTTTAAAAAAGATATTCTGGAAGGGGATCTCTTAGTTTAAAAAAAAAGAAAAAACTACAAATAATAAATATTGGAGAAGGTGTGGAAAAAAGGGAACCCTCTTGCATTTTTTAGTAGAAATGTAAACTAATAAACCCACTACAGAGAACAGATGGAAGTTCCTCAGGAAACTAAAAATAAAACTCCCATATGACCCAGAAATCCAATTCTTGGGCATATATCCTGAGAAAACCACAAAGCAAAAAGACACATGTATAACAATGTTCATTGCAGCACTATTTATAATAGGCAGGACATGGTGGCAGCCTAAATGGCCATCAACAGAAGACTGGATGAAGAAGATTTGTTACATATATACAATGGAATATTACTCAGCCATTTAAAGGAGGAAAACAGTGCCATTTTCAGAGATGTGGATATACCTAGGGACTGTCATACAGAAGAAACAAGGCAAAGAGAGAGAAAAAATATCATACATTAAGGCATATATTTGGAATCTAGAAAACTAGTATAGATGAACCTATTTGCAGGGCAGGAATAGAGGTACAGATGTAGAAAACAGACAAGTGGATATAGGTGGAGAAGGTGATGGTGAGATCAGTTGGGAGATTAAAAGAGACACATACACTTTACCATGTGTAAAACAGAGAGCTAGTGGGAACCTGCTCTGCAGCACAAGGAGCTTAGCTTGGCACTCTGTGATGACCTAGATGGGTGGGATGGGGAGGGAGTGGGCAGGAGGTCCAAGAAGGAGGGGATATATACACCTATAGCTGATTCACTTTGTTGTACAGCAGAAACTAACACAGTATTGTAAAGCAACTATACTCCAATTAAAAGAATTTGTCAAAAAAAATATACAAATAATGCCGGAGAGGGTATGGAGAAAAGGGAACCCTCCTATACTATTGGTGAGAATGTAAATTGGTACAACCACTATGGAGAACAGTATGGAGGTTCCTTAAAAAGCTAAAACTAGAACTACCATATGACCTATCAATTCCACTCTTGGGTAAATATCCATAGAAAACCATAATCCAAAAGCATACATGCACTCCAATGTTCACTGCAGCAATATTTACAAACAGCCATGTCATTGAAGCAAGGTAAATGTTCATCAACAGAGGAATGAATAAAGAGGTGGTACATAAGGTATACTTACACATGGAATCTAGTTTTTAAAAATATACAAATAAACTTATTTACAAAACAGAAGCAGGCCTAAAGATATTGGAAACAAACTTAAAGTTATCAAATGGAAACGTGGGGCATGGGGGAATAAATCAGGAACTTAGGATGAACACATACACTCTACTATATATAAGATAGATAACCAACAAGACATAGGAAACTCATAACCAGCAAGACACAGGAAGCTATCAAATATTCTGTGATAACCTATATGAGAAGGAATCTGAAAAAGAATGAATATATTTATATATATATAACTGAATCACTTTGCTGTACATCTAAAACTAGCGCAACACTGTAAATCAAGTATACTCCAATAAAATTAAAAAGTTAAAATTTTTTTTTTTAAAAAGGTTGTCTGAAAATTTCAAAATAATCAGCCAACATTGGACACTTTACAGCATTTAATTCAGGAAGTACAATTGGAAATTTCCAGCTCTTAGAGCTTAATACTTAGTTTTATGTCACAAATTCCTATTTGCTTTAACTTCAGTTTTATGTGTATATTTCCTCAGAGGTAATGTCCCTGAAAAGTCCATCAGACATTTCACTGTGAGTAAAATGGAAAGGGAAGTGTACTCTATACTTGTGGATTTATAAGTCACCTATATTGTGTGAAATAGAACAATTATACCTAACTGAAGTGTATACATTGGTGTGTATAAAACCAACAGAAAGCACCTAGTCACAAATACATCCATAATCTGAAAACCCAGTCAACTGAGATCATATACCTAAATTTAGTGTTCTAGAAACTTATCAAGAACCAAAGTAAATTGTTTTTGATGGTATCCAAGGGGGAGAAAAAAGGCTTCACTGATAGTTCAGTTAGTAAAGAATCTGCCGGCAATGCAGGAGACCCTGCTCGATTCCTGGGTTGGGAAGATCCGCTAAAGGGATAGGCTACCCACTCCAGCATTCTTGGGCTTCCCTTGAGGCTCTGCTGGTAAAGAATCCACCTGCAATGTGGGAGACCCAGGTTCAATCCCTGGGTTGGGAAGATCCCCTGAGAAGGGAAAGGCTACCCACTCCAGTATTCTGGCCTGGAGTACTCCATAGACTCTATAGCCCATGGAGTCACAGAGAGTCGGACATGCCAGAGCAACTTTCACTTTCACTTTCAGATGGAAATGGGATTCTCAGGTAGCCCTAGTCTTAAAGAACCCATCTTCCAATGCAGGAGACATAAAAGACATGGGTTTGATCCCTGGGTCGGGAAGATCCTCTGGAGAAGGGCATGACAACCCACTCCAGTCTTCTTGCCTGGAGAATCCCATGGACAGAGGAGCCTGGCAGGTTACAGTCCATAGGGTCGCAAAGAGTCAGACACGACTGAAGTGACTTAGCATGCAGCATGCAGATAAAAATGGATGTTAACAGTCACTGGTCCAATTGCTCTTCTAAAACTTAGGAAGACAAGTTGAAACATCAAATAGTTTGAATTCTAGGATCTCAATAATTAGCTACATTTCCATCAAGGAAATGGGAATGACTACTTCCTTTCAATCACTGTTCTCTTTTTTACAACCTTGGAAATCTTTTTAAAGTACAAATCTGGCCAAGTCACACCTATGCTTATAACTCTTCAATGTCTTTCTTTGCTCTTAGGGTTAAGCTGAAACTTCTTAACATGTATTATAGCTTCAGTTGGTCTGATTTCACTCTATTTCTTTCTTCAACCTTATTTTAGTCTACTCCTCCTCTTATTTTATTTTATTTTATTTATTTTATTTTTTATTTTTTTTTCCTCCTCTTATTTTAATACTGTGTTCAGGGTTTCTTGACCTCAGTACTAGTCTATTGTAACAAAGTGTTTACTTTCATACATCTACCTTTTGGTTTGTGGTCTCCTCCATGAAGATGGAGATCATATTTATGCTGTTTATTGTTATAACATTAGTGCCTATCATAGTGCTTGGGATATAAAATAAAGTGTTAGTAGAAATTATAAGATTTGGGACCAGTAGGAGAAAGTATCTTTTACAGTCTACACAGATGGCAGCTCAACGTGTTTATCTATGTCCCATTTATGTTTTTATCAGGGGGAAGTTGTTGGAGGTGGGGCAGATCATAATAGAATAAAAGGTTTCAATGCTTGTTATATTTGAAATGATTCAATGTTTTAGACATTATGGATCACCAAGTATCATTACAAACTTGGTATCATTACCACCAATGTGATAAAGGTTATGAAAATTTAAAGACAGCACCAAAATGCTCAGACTCTGTGTGACTTGTGGGGTTTCCTTTACTGGTTACATGTAAACAAAGCCAGCCACAGCAATGACAGTTAAGCTCAAGATATGAGCTCCTTGCATGGTTGATCCATTCTTTACACATCATTTTTTAAATAATGGAGTTTCTGTAAATCTACACTGACTTATACTAACAGGAAACATAAATATTAGCTCCATGATGGAAAAAATCATAACCATGGTAAAAGGATATATGTTTGGGGGTTGATCTTCAGGAATTTTCATTACCCTGTGGTCTAGAGCCCAAAGTGCATAGATCTAGAGAAGCTTCAGATCAGTGCTGAAGCTTTTGAAGAGATTTAATATAGAAATCTTTGTGACATCATCTATATTATGCCCAAAATTGTGTCAGAAAAATTGGGAGAAATTGAAAAGAGGCAATACCCTTATATAAATACCCTAAAATGACATGTAGTTCTTAGGAAACATTTTCTTGCTTTTATATTTGTAATTCCTTCCCTTTCTCATGTGCTCCCTAGGAATCAGGAAATATTTCTCTTTCATCTAAAAAAACTTAATTTCCTTTTATATAGATGTGGTATCAAAAGCTTCAAAATATCACCATTTTGTTTCTTACTATAAGTCAACATTTATTATGTATGTATTTAAGCTTCCTGCTCCTGGGGATTTTGCTGTTGTTGTTAGCCTGAGTAAATGTGGTAGCCATGTTCATAAAAAATATCAACGGCACTATTTCTACTTTAGAGTTTTAAGAACTTGATATCTGAGTCATTTAAATCATGGAACTAGTGAAATAGCTTTTACACCAAAGCTTACTTAACATTAGTCCTCCCTTGTGGCTCAGCTAGTAAAGAATCTGCATGCAATGTAGCAGACCTGGATTCGATCCCTGGGTTGGGAAGATCCCCTGGATAAGGGAAAGGCTACCCACTCCAGTATTCTGGCCTGGAGAATTCCATGCACTATGCACTGTATAGTCCATGGGGTCACAAAGAGTCGTACACGACTGAGTGACTTACTCACACACACACATACACACACACATATTACTTAACATTTAGCCAAAACCTATCGGGAGATATTCATACTGCTTTCTTAGTATAGAGATGTTTATCTTACCAATGTATTTGTTTAAGAAATTGATAAATATTTATAGAGAGCTTATTATGTGCTAAACATTTTTTGTAAGTTTTGGAGATATAGTGGTGAACAGACTTGGTCTCTGCCCATATGAAGCTTAATATCTAGTGGGTGAGATGACATCTACCAGGCACAAAATAAAGTTGATTTCAGCTGTCGAAATGTGTAGAGTTGTCAGATATGACCTTTAAGATAAAGTTTGAAGTTTTACTCTGTACCCAGTATATATTTAGAGTCCCTATTTATATTCATTATCCAGAAAAATAAAAAGAGACATATCTTTTCTATCCAAAGTCAAATGACTTTTATAAACATTGAGAAACATTTTGAAAGTATTAGAATTTCCAATGTGATGCAGACTCTTAATATTTTCTCTCCTGTGTTTAAACAGGAATACCTAAGAAGGACAGAGACTGTGGGAAATGACAAACCTGATTTACCACTCAATCAAGACAAGTTTTCTGTGTCCTTTCTTAGGGTGCAATTTAAATTTTGTATCATAATTGCTATCTTTCAGACTGGATGGATCTACTCATTATTATCTTAGAGAATAACAGGATCAAGAAAAAAATAGGGTGTCACAAGTGACAGGCTATTAGCATTAGGCAATGACAAAGAACACTTACTGGTAAGTGGTTGGGCTGACATTGATGCGTCGAGGATGACTTCCTGATTCAAATTTGCTTGCCAGAGTGACATTATTTCCAAACAGGCAATATCGTGGCATTCTTACCCCAACAACTCCAGCCAGCACAGAGCCTGAGTGAATGCCTATCCTCATCTAAAAAAGAAAAGGAAAAAGAAAAAGGATATGTTTATGTTTTCATTTGGTATGCAATTATTTTAATGAGAGGTTGTTACTGTTGTTCAGTCGCTATGTCATGTCCAAATCTTTGTGACCCCGTGGACTGCAGCATGCCAGTCTTCCTTGTCCTTCAGCATCTCCCAGAGTTTGGTCAAACTCATGTCCATTGAGTCAGTGGTGCCATCCAACCATCTCAGCCCCTTCTTCCCCTCAATCTTTCCCAGAATCAGAGTCTTTTCCAGTGAGTTGGCCCTTTGCATCAGGTGACCAAAGTATTGGAATTTCACTTCAGCTTCAGCATCAGTCCTTCCAATGAATCTGAAAGGGTTGATTTCTTTTAGGATTGACTCATTTTATCTCCTTCCTGTCCAAGGGACTCTCAAGAGTGCTCACAAGCACTGGAACTTGAAAGCATCAATTCTTTGGTGCTCAGCCTTCTTTATGGTCCAACTCTTACATCCATATATGGCCACTGGAAAGCCATAGCTTTGACTATGAAGCCTTTATCGGCAAAGTGGTGTCTCTGCTTTATAATACACTGTCTAGGTACTGCTGAACTATTAGACTCCTAGCTTCTCAAAGACAGGAACTGGGGGTCTTAGTCATTTTTATCAGCCATATCTGGACTATTTTACTATCAGTGAACACAGATGTTGTGGAAAAAATGAATGAATGGTTTATTATAAGAAAAAACCCTATATTTAATTTTCTACATGAATCCAGTTGTGTTTCATGTTAAATCAGGTTTATATGTACCTAATATGCTCTAAATGTTCTCCCTCCAGTTATTCTCACATAAAACCTTCCTTTTTCCTTCATAGCATTAAACACAATTGTAAATTAAATGTTTATATTTCTTTTTATCTGGTCATTTTAAATATTTTCCTATTTTAGATTTCTTTTTCTAAATGTACTAATCTTCTCTTTGTAAAACCTTATCTTTTGCTAATCACATCCACTGCATTTTTTTTTTTTAGATATTGTGATTTTCATTCCTCAATATTCAATTTGAACATTAAAAAATCTTTCAGGTATCAAATTAATTTTTGAACATACAGAATAATAGTAAAATAACTGTTTTAATACTTTTGCCTACTAATTCTAACATAGGCTCCAGTTCTGTGTCAATTTTGATTGAGCAATTTTTCTCAGTATTATGGGTTATATTTTTCAGCTCTTCTGCCTAGTAATTTTTTTAGATATCATGAATTGACTTTATTGAATGCTGGTTATTTTTATATTCTTATATATATTCTTGAGCTTTGTCCTTGGATGGGGTCGAGGTACTTGGAAACAGTTTTTCTTTTTTCTTCTAAGTCTTGCTTTTTAAAATTTGTTAGGCAAGTCATGAGCTGTATTTCATATGGACTAATTATTTCCCACTACTGAGGGAAGAACCTTCTGAGTATTATACCAAACGCCTATGATTTATGAGGTTTTTCAGTCTTCCTGGTGGGATTAGACATTTTTTCCAAGTCCTGTGTGAATTCTGGGAAATTTTTTCCCTAATCTTTTCAGGTGTTTTTTCCCCACTGGGCTAAGGTAGTTTTGTCATGTACAAACAATAGTCAGTAATTTAAGGAACATATAGGAGGCCCATTGGAAGATCTCTGGTAGTCTCTGTACAACTCTCTTAGTGGTACTCTGTCCATAAATTCTAGCTTTCTTGGTCTTCATAGACTCTCAGCTTCAACTCTTCAACTTGGGGAGTTTGTTGAGTTCCTCCTGATTTGTCTTTCCCTAAACAACTTGAACATATCCCTCCAAAATATGCCAGGGAAATCATATGTTTCCTCTTGTTCTCTTGACTCTCAGGCATCACTGCCTTCCATTGCCTAATGTCCAATGTCATGAAACTGTTCTTTTGTACAATTTGTCCATATTTTTAACTGTTGATGGTGGGAGTATAAATGCAGCCCCTGTTTTTCCACATTTGGTGGAAGCAGAGATGAGACATATTTTATTTTAGGAATGCAAGTTACCTTAAAAATTTAGGCCTATATCTGATGAGAGATTGTCTATTTGGATTTAAAAGTTAAAAAAGGCAATTGCTAGCATAAGCTCCTATGCCTGACACAAAGTGAGGCTAAACAAACCAAAATGCTGGAGTTTGGAGCAGAGAAAGTTTTGTTGCTGAGTGATGCAAGGAGACAGGTAGCTCACGCTCCAAAAAAATTTCAAGGTCCACAAAGTGTTTCAGCAAAGCATTTTTAAAAGTAGGTGAAGGAGGGGGCTTGCCAGGTATGTGTATGTGATCAGTTCATGCACAGTTCTCTGACTGGCTGATGGTGAGGTAACAGGGTGGTGTCACAACAATTAACATTATCAGGCACTAGGAGGCACCGGGCTATGTGTTCATGATCATGAAGTAGTTAACAGCTTCCATTTGGTGAGGGGCAGGGGTTCATAATTGTAAAACTCAGGAAATGCACATCAAACATTATTATCTAGGTACCTCAGAGAGGACATGTGGGAAGGCCTGTCCCAGGAAATCCCCATAGGGTCCTGCTCAGTTATATAATGAATGGTAGTATTCCTTATAAACAAGCATAAAGCAGTGTTTTCTAATATTAGCAAAGCGTTTTGACAAAATATTATTATATATCTTTGGGCTTCTATTTGCTTTCAGAGGGTTTATTATATTAAATTAATTTTAGGACTGCCTAAAAACACCCAGACCTTAAATACTGTCAAGTTATTGATAATTAAAGGTTGACAAATAAAGATGTCAGGTTGGACCTGTGATCTTTTTAAGTGGAAAGACAGCAGAAATAATCAAACAGACACATTGTACAGCCTCTATATTCTGTGTTTTTAGTCTCAGAAGAAGACTCCATACCTCACACAAACTATATTGAAGGGTTATATGGTTCCACTTCTGCCTCATTTCAAAAGACCTGAAGCTGTTTCTTGTTTTAAAACCAAGTTATCATAGTGATAATTATTATAACTTAAAAAGTACTGAAGACAAAACCCCCAGTATTCTTGAGAAAGGTTGATAGCGAAATGGTCATTTTGAAAAACCCTTATCTCTTAGAAGACTACTAGAAAATATGCATAAGAATATCAATAAACACAAAAATTGCTCAGATTCACTATTTCTATCACTATTTATAATGGAACAGGACTCAGAAAATTATTTACTCTTGGATGTAAGGAGATACCATTAAGAACTTACAAGGTTAATCATAAGACTCTATTCATTATTTTATTTTTACTTTTTTAACAGCTTTTTGAGATTTCCTAGTAATTGCTACCTTATAAAGAAATCACTGATTGCCACATTCAGAATCTGCCAAAAGCATGCAGCAGGTAGGCAAAGGAGAAAGCTACTTTTAACTGGCAGTGAGGGATTTAGATTTATTTTGGCAAGATTAAACTTCAATTGGTTAACCATCAGTAACATTTACATCCATCTAGTCAGTATACCCTAGTTAAAGAGGATTGCTTTGCACTAAACCAGTAGTTGTCAACTGGGGCCATCTGTGCCCCTCAGTAGACATTTGACAATGTCTGGAGACTTTTTTTTTCCCACAGCTGGGATGGAGAACTACTACTGGCATCTTTTCAGTAGAGCTAGGGCTTCCCTTGTGGCTCAGCTAGTAAAGAATCCGCCTGCAATGTAGGAGACCTGGGTTCGATCCCTGGGTTGGGAAGATCCCCTGGAGAAGGGAAAGGCTACCCGCTCTAGTATTAGGGCCTGGAGAACTCCATGGACTGTATAGTCCATGGGGTCACAAAGAGTCGGACATGACTGAGCAACTTTCACATTCATAGAGATTCCCAGGATACCTTCCTCATGTGAAAGAATTTTCCAGTCCAAAATAGCAATAGTGCTGAGATTGAGAAACCCTGCATTAAACAGATATAGAATACATGCTTTAATAAGATCAATGCTTTGGTGAATAACACTAGACTTCACTTTTTAGAGAAAGTTTACGAAATAAATTGTGCTTGTCCTAGGGATTTATTGGAAAAACACAATAACTTTAAGATCTATCTTGAAATTAGCATATCTATTACTCAATCTTCCACACTTATATGAAATGTATGAAATAATGCAAAACTTAGAGGTATATCAAAATTCCCAATAATCAAAAGGTCCAGTTATTTTCATTATACTCTACTGATTATTTGCCAAGGAACATAAGCAACTGCATTTTAAGATAATATTTCTTCGAAAACTCTTAAAAAGAGAAGATTTACATAGTTCAACCTCAGCTAGTCAAGACTGTTCTGATTTAGTTAAGTAGGAATGTTTAGATTGGGAGGGCAGTACAGATCCATTAGTCTAGCTCCCTCAGTTTATAAATAAAGTCAAAAGAAGCACAATGAAAAGAACAAATTAGTGTTAGAGCTAGCTATGGACTACAGGTTAGTTGACTCTGGGTTTAGTGCACTATAAAAAACACCCAAACTAAAATATATATATATTCTTGGGCTGTTTTTACAAGGCCTATCAGACCAAAGAAGAGAGTAAAAAAAAAAAAAGATTTAAACTGGTTTGCCTACTTTACATACACAGAAGGGCTAGCACTTTACAATTGAAACTAAAAAAAAAAAAAAAAAGTTATGCATTCATTAAGCCCAGGATCAGAAGACTTCCACCCCTCTTCCATCCTTGTTCATGCTTGTGTGTGTGCTCAGTCACTTCAGTCGTGTCTGACTCTTTTCAACCCTATGACTGTATTCTGCCAGGTTTCTCTGTCCATAGGAATTCTCCAGGCAAGAACACTGGAGTGGGTTGCCATGCCCTCCTCCAGGAGATCTTTCTGACCCAAGGATCAAACCTGCATCTCTTATGTCTCCTGCATTTGCAGGCGGGTTCTTTACCACTAGTGCCACCTGGCTTCTCCACACTAAATCTTTCTAACTGGCCTACTCACCATATCCCCCAAATGCCTAGTATACCCATACCTCTGAGTTTTTACTCATGTTAATAGCCTCACCTGAAATGCCATCCAGATGCTTTACTAGATACTCAGAGTATAAAGAAGAACCAAAAGTGTGTGTACCCTTTCTTCTGGGAGTTTTCATCTGAAGTAAAAGAGTAGATAATTGAAATTATAGTAAATTGTAAACAATTGAAGTGTTTTTTAAAAGAACTTTAAAAAAAGTTTTGAAAAAAGAAGGAAATGTGTAGGCAGTAGAGGGGTAGGGTTGACCAAGTCAGGGACATGAGATCACCCTTAAATAGTCTTTGAGCTTCGTGCTGAAGAAGGAATGATTTTGGCTAGGTGGAGAGGGGTGGCACACTTGTAGTTAGAGGAGTGGGAGGTAAAATGAAAAAAAAAAAAAAAACAGGCAAAGATCCTAAAACCTAAAGAGATTTGGTACATTTCAGCACTGAAGGAAGGCAATTCAATGTGGCTCTTGCTTAAAGAAAAAGTAAGAGAGAGAGACAGGCAATAAAGCTGAGGGAGTATGCCTGGCAGATCACACGGAATAAGATTTCCTAGTCTTAGTTCTATTGACATTTTGGGTCAGATAATTCCTTTCAGGGAGAAGTTGTATTGTACATTGTAGGATGCTAAGAGTCCCTGGCCTCTATCCATTAAATGCTAGCTGTAGATCGAAAGCAGAGATTATGTTTGGGTAGTTCTGTTGAATAACCTAAAAGGTATAGACTTTATAAGCATTCCTAATTCCATTATCTACTTAATAGTGGAAAGCATTCTCAAGCCAATAGCACTGTGATTTTCTTTAGGCCATTTTCTTTCTCCTACTCCAGGTCCAGGCGTAGGCCCTGACTGGTAAGTGTGTGTCAGTCCTCCAGTGTTAGTAATTAATTTAAACAATTTAAATAATTAATTAAAAAATTTTAAATGGCACTTTAAGCGAGGTCATTAACATGAGTTAAAACACAGAGACATTGGATATACTAGGCAATCTGAAGATGTGGTGAGTAGGCCAAACAGAAAGATTTAGTTTGGAGAAGCATGAACAAATTTAAGCTAATGGGAGAGAGAGAGAATCTCAGAAATTATGTGAGAGCTACAAGAAGAGACCTCTTTTCCCCAAGATGGTGTGTTACACATTTTGAACAGAACACAATGTTCCATTTTGGAACTATGATGTTGAAGCTTGGAGCTTAAGGGGACCACCTTATGGAACCTTAGGAGGAAGCTAACATTGAGTAGGAAAACCAAAGGGAAAAAAGAAATCAAAGTCATAGTAACATCACATTTTTAGTTGTCTCTAGCCTCAGGTGAAGTTAGTCCTACCTCTTAGCTTTTCAGTAATGAGTCAATGCATCCCTTAATTGTGTCATCTTTTTTACTCTGTCATTTGCAAAACAAGGACTCAAGTCTTTCTGTTCACTAGCTATATGGTTTTAGTCAAGTTAACTAGCCTATCAAAAGTTATGTATAAGATAATAATCATAGTACCTTTTCAGAGAGGCTGCTGGCAAAATCAAACGAGGTAAACTATAGGACAACAGTAGGCACTGAAAACAAAAATTTCCCTTTCTACACTTGGCGGTAGGTAGCCATTGCAATGCTTATAGTGTGAAGGATAAAGTCACATGCTTATTTATAATTTAGTAAATAGATAGCAGTGGAGAAGACTCTTGAGAGTCCCTTGGACAGCAAAAAGATCAAACCAGTCAAACCTGAATATTCACTGGAAGAACTGATGCTGAAGCTGAAGCTCCAATACTTTGGCCACCTGATGCGAAGAGCCAACTCATTGGAAAAGACCCTGGTGCTGAGAGAGCTAACTTAGGCAGGTTGATAGGCAGTCCAGGGTCCTTTAAGGAGGAGGTGAAGATTCTCCCTCACCTTCTTCCTTAAGCCTTGTGCAACAATGTATCTTCCCTGAGAGAACTGGCTTTTCTTTAGATCTGGGGCTAATGAATACACAGCAATCATACATGTTACTCATGGAAAATGCTTTTCTTACACCCCATTATGTTTTTCTTAGTCTCTATGTTAATAATTATAATGGCAACAAATCTTGCCTGGGAACTTGTTTCTCAGCAAAAATATATCTCACCCAGAAACTCAGTTATACAGAACTCATTCCTTCTGGTTAATCTTGTACTAAAGTTGTCTCAGGATGTATGCCTTGGGAAAGGGTCTGGTGGAACTTTTATGACCTTGAGACTTTCTTTGTATCTATTCTCAGTAGCCAGTTAAAGTTATATGATGCCCTGCTTAAACTAGTGAGGTGGGTCCTCTCCTACCCTTTTACTGGAAGTTTTCTCTAATCCTTTTTCTCCTTAATGAAACTGTTACACAAAGCTCTGAGTGACTGAGACTGCATTTCAGGGAATCCCTCTCCTTTGGAGACCGTGACTACCGGTATCATTCACCATCAGCTATCAATGCTGGGAACGACTGAAGGCAGGTGGAGGAGAGGACAACAACGGGCGACATGGTTGATGGCATCACAGAATCAACAGACAGGAGTTTGGGTCAACTCTGGGAGACATGAAGGATAGGGAAGCCTGGAGTGCTGCAGTTCATGGGGTCGCAAAGAGTTGGACATGACTGAGCAACTGAACAACAACAAATTAATTTACTAATTCTGGAATGTCCAAGTGAAATTAAAATCATTATTAACATTATGATCCTGAAATAGTCCTGTTTGAGCAAGACGAAATACCCAAATCAAAATAGAAAATATGCAGTAGAAAAAGAAGGAAAATTTCTAGCAGAAAATTGCCAGTTAACTGTTTACTGATGTATGCATTTAAGTATGGTCCTTAGATTTATGTCCTGGAGAATGAAATGGCAACCCACTCCAGTATTCTTGTCTGGAGAATACCATGGATGGAGGAGCCTGGTGGGCTACAGTCCCAAAGAGTTGGACACAACTGAGTGACTTCACACTTCACTTAGATTTATGTGATTAAGATTTTTAGCTTTTAAGAGTGGCCAAGATGGTGGAGTAGGAGGACTCTGAGGTCACATTTTCTCATGGGCATACCAAAATTACAAAGCAACTTATCCATTGATAAGAAAGACCATTAATGGAAAAGATTGTGTACAACTAAAGTATCAAGAAGGAACCACAACAAGACAGGTAGGAAGATCAGATGCACAGAATAGTCAAGATCAATACCCCAAGTGGGCAACTCACAAATCAAAGGGTTGTTACATGGCAGAGGTTTTCCCCAAAGAGTGAGAAGTGTGAGCCTTACTCCAGGCTCCCCAGTCTGGGGGGTCTTACACCAGGATGACAAGCCACCAGACTACGTGGCTTCAAACGTTGAAAGGGCTTACTTTTGCAAAAGCCAGAGGGCTAGGGAAAATGTAAATGCTACTCTTAAAGGGCACACACAAAATCTCACATGCTCTGGGACCCAGAACAGGATCAGTAATTTGAAAAAAGCCTGGTTCAGATCCACCTACTGATTATGGAGAGAGGCATGAGGCAACTGGGTCTCACCTTAAGGACATAAACAAACACTGTGGCAGCAATCTGGGGGGATTGTTTCTATGAGAAAAATGGTGGTGCTGGCAAGCACAATTTGGGGACCCTCCCTCTAGCTTCTTAGCATTAGGATCAGCTCTGCCCACTAGCATGTCTGCACTAAGACCAGGATACCACAGGACAAGCAGCTAGCTGGCCAGGGACAGAGACCCTCTCACCAGCAGGGCACTGCCTTAAGACCCCCTGAGCCCCCAGCCACTGTGGGACTCAGTCCTGCCACCAGCTGGCAGACAACTATTTCAAGACCACCAGGACCCTGTAGCTAGAGACTCTTAAAATCAAGCTCTTCCCACTGGTGGGCTAAAACCAGCCTCAAAATTCTCTTGGGACCAAGCCATACCTCTGCTCACCAGTGGACAGACACCAGCATCAGGACTACCACAATCCCACAACTTGCTGTGTTAAGACCTAGCCGATCCACTAGCAGGCTGAATCAGCTCAAGGACCCCTTGGGCCCCAGTCTCATCCACCAGCAGGAGAAAACCAGCTCTGGGGTAATCTTGGGCTCCACAATCCTTAGGATCCAGTCCTACCCATTAGCAGACTTACACCAGCTTTGGGACACCTATGCTGCAGCCAGGTGTGTGAGGAATTGGCCCTGCCCAACACCAGGCTGACACAAGATCTGGATCTTCCAATTCCATTACCACCAATCTTGGAACCAAGCTCCACCCTCCAGTGGGCCAGAACTAACCCTGAGGCCCCGCAGGACCCTGTCACTAGCCACTTTGTGACCTTACCCTGCCTGCCATGGGCTGGTAGCCACTGCAAAAGCAGAGCCCAGCAACTGACCAGAACAAGGCCAATCATGCCTACCAGACCACATACAGTAGTCAGCCAGTCACAAGAAAAGAATGTACATAGCCCACAAAGGGGGCACCCCTAGAGCATAGAGAACTGGTGACCAGAGGGGAGTGTACTGCTAAGACACATAGAAAGTCTCCTACCAAGGCCACTTCCCCAAGGTGGGAACATGTTATCAACCTACTCAATATTAACACATAGAAATAAAAACAACAAATTAGGCAAAATGAGACAGCAGAGGATTATGATCCAAACAGAGGCACAAGATAACGTCCCAGAACTAAGAGAAGCTGGATAAGCAATCTACCTTATATAAAAAGGAATTACTGACCAATATCACTGGTGATCATAGATGCAAAAAAAAAATCAACAAAATGTTAGCATACAGAATTCAAGAAGATGACACACCAAAATCAAGCGGGATTTATCCCAGGGATGCATGGGTGGCTCAACATCTGCAAATCAATCAATATGATATACCGTATTAACAAACTGAAGAATAAAATCATATAATCATCTCAGTAGCTGCAGAAAAATTTTTTGACATAATTCATCATTCATTTGTGATGATAAAAATTTTCAATAGAGTGGTTATTGAGGGACTATACCTCAACATAATAAAGGTCATATACGGCAAACCTATGGGCTTCCCAGGTGGTACTAGTGGTAAAGAACCCACCTGCCAATGCAGAAGATGTAAGAGACACAGGTTTGATCCCTGGGTCGGGAAGATCCCCTGAAAGAGGGTATGGCATCCCACTCCAGTATTCTTGCCTGGAGAACCTGATAGACAGAGCCTGGCAGGCTAAAATTCACAGGGTCACAAAGAGTCAGACACTACTGAAGCGACTGAGCACACACACATGACAAACCCATAACCAACATTATACTCAACAGTGAAAAGATGAAAGTATTGCCCTAAGATTAGGAATAAGACAAGAATACCTATTCTTGCCACTTTTATTCAATATACTATTAGAGGTTCTAGCTATAACAATCAGTAAGATAAAGAAATAAAAGGATTCCAGATTGGAAAGGAAGATGTGAAACTATTATTTTTGGCAGATGATATGATATTCTACATAGAAAATTCTAAATATGCCACCAAAACCTATATAGCACTCATCAATGAATTCAGAAAAGTAACAGAAGATAAAATTAATATATGAAAACCTGTTGCATTTCTATGTTCTAAATCACATATCAGTGAAATTAAGAAAACAATCCTATATATAATTGCATTCAGTTCAATTCAGTTCAGTCACTCAGTCGTGTCTGATTCTTTGCAACCCTATGGACTGCAGCATGTCAGGCTTCCCTGTCAAGAATAAAATACCTAGGAACAAACCTAACCAAGTACTCAGAAACTATGAGACACTGATAAAAGAAACTGAGGAAGACACAAACAGACGGAAAGATATACCATATTCATGGATTGGAGGACTGAATATTGTCAAAATGATCATATTATTCAAGGCAATTGGATAATACAGATCAACACAATTCTTATCAAAACATCAATGGCATTTGTGGAAACACCAAAGGTTCTGAACAGCCAAAATTACTGTGTTGTGTGCCAGGAATTTACATACTATTGAAGGTCAATTATAGTTAAAACAAAACAAAACAAAACAAAACACCTCAGAAGCAGATCATTTTTTGTGGTTACCAGTGGTAGGAATTTGAGTAGTGAGAACTGGATGAAGAGAACCAAAAATTACAAACTTCTAGTTGTAAGACAAATAAGTACTGGAGGTGTAATGTACAGCATGATCAAGATATGACCAATATTGTTACTATTGCTCTATGTTACAAAAGCTGTTAACAGACTAAATTTTAAGTGTTCCCATCACAAGGATTTTTTTCTCTTTTAAAAATTTATATATATATATATGAGATGGTCACTAAACTTACATGTTCACTAAATCATTACAGCATGATTTGACATACACTGTATCCTTTAAACTTATCAGTGCTGTATATCAATTATATATAAATAAACTGGGAAAAAAGATTTCAAGCTATTGAATAGTAAAGAGATTAAATAGATTATTAACATTCTTAGGCAAGATTGAGGAAAACAAGTACTTCATCCTTATACCAGAATTGGTTAACATTTATTTATTATAAAGCTTTATCATAAAATTCTCCTTTCACCCATAAAATCAGGTTAATAAAACTTCCTTTTACATAGTTTTATCTTATACTCTTAGTCATAACAGTATATTTCTGACACGAAACAATCAATTAATGTTTTAAGTTCTAATTTCAAAAGCTCAGAATTCTTAGGAACAATGCTATCAACCCACATAATCTATGTAGCTTTTACAATTTCCTCTTGTTTCTCTGATGTGGAAGAAAATGGGGAAATATTTTCTTGTGACATATTTTCTTTTGTCAGTGGCCTCAGTATCCAGTCTAGTGGTATGAACAAGCAGCACTTAAAGCAAAATATCTTACTGGGTTCATTTTGATTATTACAGAGGTGCCAGTCATAGATAAATTTCACTTTATAGGGAATATTTGACCAAAAAGTGATTCTTATCACTGGTATGGCAACATACAATTTCTATATTTTCAATAGGGAGGATATTACCCTATGAAAGATGATTAGGAGGGCATGCCTAGAATTTATTGTGGATGGCACTGAAAACAATATTAGAGACTGCTGGGAGATATAGCAATATGGCTCAACTTCACTACTGCCTTCTTACAAGACGTTAAATATGCATATGTGGTTATTTAAGTACATGTGATATCTGATGAAAGATTTAAATTTGCCCCAACTTTTAAGAGTATTTTTATTAAGGCCTATAAGCTAAATCTGAAATTTACTTTGTGTATAAAAAATGCTTAAGGAAACGTTTTTCAAAGTATGAAATTGATAAACTAATTGAGATACTTAACTATGCAAATATTTAGAAATTACTAGCATATTATTTCACAGAACATACTATTTTATGCTAGAAATATCAAACGTTGATAAATCATTTAACAGCATAGTGTCATACTTTAAACACATATGGAAATGCTTTTTTATAGTAAAGACTACCAGCAAAATTAAAACATGATAAAGATATTAAAGAAATTTAAGAAAGTCACTGATACTATTTTCTATTAGCATTTGACTTTTTTTCTGATATGTAGAAAGGAATTAAAAACGCTTTTCTGACAACCAGTCTTTGGTTATCTATTACCAGTGATGCTAAGGAAATGTTTATTCTACTAACCTTATCTAAAATATTAATCAAAATATTCAATGATATTTTAGTCTATTAAACATCATCATTAAATTGTACAAATTGAAATATACTTTTTACTAATATCACAAAGGCATCCCTTTGTTAATTTTTAACAAAGCCTGTTAGCTGATAAAACTTCAAAGCTCTTAGAAGTTTCTATTTTGAAACTACTAGAAAATATTGCCACTGACTTCCTAACTTTCTCTTTTAATTGACAGAAATCCTTTTCTGTCAAAATGAAGACCTTAGTAACAAGCAATCTGGAACAAATTTCCAGTACAAAAGAAACTGTAAAATATTGTGGATTCAGAAAAATGATTTAAAAAGCTCAAGCATGTAGAAATATAATCCTTTGAAATGAATAAAGGGATTTAGAAAGAATTCCATTATTATGAAGTGTGCATTTATCAATTATGAGCTAATCCATCTAAACTATCAAACATACACATTATGTATGTATGTATGTATTCATTCATTTATTTGAATTTTATTCTCAAGATCAAGGACTAAATTCAACCAGCAGAATAACTTTCCTAAAAAAAAAAAAAACCAACTCTGAGTCTTTAAAATAGCAACCTGCTGCTGCTGCTAAGTCACTTCAGTCGTGTCTGACTGTGTGAGACCCCACAGACGGCAGCCCACCAGGATCCCCTGTTCCTGGGATTCTCCAGGCAAGAACACTGGAGTGGGTTGCCATTTCCTTCTCCAATGCATGAAAGTGAAAAGTGAAAGGGAAGTCGCTCAGTCATGTCCGACTCTTAGGGACCCCATGGACTGTAGCCTACGAGGCTCCTCGGTCCATGGGATTTTCCAGGCAAGAGTATTGGAGTGGGGTGCCATTGCCTTCTCGGAATGGTAACCTGAGAGATGCACAAATTTAAAGAATGCAAAATAATCTTTGCTCTGTCATCCCATGAAGGAAATGTGAACTATAAAATGTGGGTCCATGTTCACCTTTCAACCACACTTTTCCTTTGCTCCCCTCCCTTTCATATCCCCATTGCTCTTCCCAAGATTATTACAGGACAACACAATCTCAGACACTTGCTAGGCACTGTGAGTGATACAAAGAAAAAAAAGACTATTCTCTTCCTTCAAAGAATTTGCAATCTTAAAAATATAAGATAAAAATCTTATTCTTTAAGAAAAATGATATATGTGTTCAACAAATATCCAAAATTTCAGATATTAAAATTTCTATTTTACAATTTTATGAAAATTAAAAATAAAACCTTCAAATATATTATTTTCCACTTCAGTTCAGTTCAGTTCAGTTGCTCAGTTGTTTCTGACTCTTTGCGACCCCATGAATTGCAGCAGGCCAGGCCCCCCTGTCCATCACCAACTCCTGGAGTTCTCTCAAACTCACGTCCATCGAGTTGGTGATGTCATCCAGCCATCTCATCCTCTGTTGTCCCTTTCTCCTCCTGCCCTCAATCCCTCCCAGCATCAGAGTCTTTTCCAATGAGTCAACTCTTCACATGAGGTGGCCAAAGTATTGGAGTTTTAGCTTTAGCATCAGTCCTTCCAATGAACACCCAGGACTGATCTCCTTTAAGATGGACTGGTTGGATCTCCTTGCAGTCCAAGAGACTCTCAAGAGTCTTCAACACCACAGTTCAAAAGCATCAGTTCTTCGACGCTCAGCTTTCTTCACAGTCCAACTCTCACATCCATACACGACCACTGGAAAAACCATAGCCTTGACTAGACGGATCTTTGTTGGCAAAGTAATGTCTCTGCTTTTGATTAGCTACTACTTAATAAAAATACTACACCTGTATGAGAAAGTGGCATATATTATAATGATGTCCATGGTTACTGTTGATAACTGAATGTTTTCAAGGAAAATTTAGTTCATTTGAGGTCTCAAAAGTTCTGTATCTCAGACAGAAAGCAATGCATTGATAGAAGTATAAAAAAAGATTTTAAAAATTGAGTTTGATTATTAAACATTAAAAACTGTTATCTTTTGTAAGCCATACCTTTTTTTGACTGATTTTATAAGACAATAGCATAGACACATTACTTCTGAGTTACAATGTAGAACTCTAAGCTACATATTTTAATGAACTGGGGAACTATAAAATTGCTTTGTGGCTCTCCCTTCAAGAGACTTTGATTTAACAAGTCTGGAATAAGGCTTGGACATTAGGATTTTTAACCCTCTCTAGGGTTTCTAATGTGCATCCAAAGTTGAGAACAAGCATAGAAGCATTTTTGTAAGTTTCACAGATATTTTTACAAACTATCACAACTGTAGGAGTGAAGTAGTTTACATAGCTCTACCTTTCTTAGCAAATAGTTTTAGCCAACACTGTGTAAATTCCCTTCATAAGGTATACACACATATATGCTGCTTTTCAATTTGGGAAATGAAACACAGTATTTCACCCTGTTCCCAGAAAACACAGTATTCCTAGATACCTCTTAAAAACATCTTAAAAATGATATGTATAACGAAAATATTAGAAAATATGATAGAATTGTGAATACTCCTCCTTGAAATTTCAGCACATCTGTTTTTGGATGAGTAGAAACCCAGTCTCATCTATACCATATCATATCATCTCCAGTGCTGCAAGAAGAAAATAAAAAATTTAGCAACTCATGCTAAAATCACTCAAAACTCAAGACTTCTTTTAGTGCTGCTTTAGTCTAGCTGTCCACTTTTTGTTTTGATGGTATATTTTAGTACAAAATAAAAAAGCAATAGATTCTCACTAATCAATGAATCCATGGAATAGACTAAGTCATCCAGATTAGCTCTACTTTTTTAAAACATAAATTTACTTATTTTAATTGGAGGTTAATTACTTTACAATATTGTATTTGTTTTGCCATACATCAACATGAATCTGCCACAGGTATACATGTGTTCCTCATCCTGAATCCCCCTCCCACCTCCCTCCCCATACCATCCCTCTGGGTCGTCCCAGTGCACCAGCCCCAAGCATCCAGTATCATGCATCAAACCTGGACTGGTGATTCGTTTCATATATGATATTATACATGTTTCAATGCCATTCTCCCAAATCATCCCACCCTCACCCTCTCCCATCTGTGTCTCTTTTGCTGTCTTGTATATAGGGTTATCATTACCATCTTTCTAAATTCCATATATATGCATTAGTACACTGTATTGGTAGAGTGAATTAGCTCTACTTTTAACCTGGACTTTGAGAAAAAAAGTTCGGAAGTTTGAAATGAATGTATGAATGTAAATGAATGTATTATTTATTTGTAATTAGTATACCATTGATCTCATCCAAGGAAACAAAAAAGAGAGATCAGAAATTAGAAATTGCCCTTTCAAAAAGTGAACTTGGTAAATGAAGAACCTACACGAAGTAATCATCAACGACTAATTCTGTATATGTTGCCTGTGCCAGAAGGTCAATTTTAAGGAATCTCTTCACACATGAACTAGAATAGCCAAGTGTGTACTATTTGTTTTGACTACATTCCCTCTGACACATGAAATTCAGAACAAGAAATCTTTAGTTTAAGCAAACAAACCTCTTTAATGAAAGATGAATTTCTGATTATTACTTTGTGTTTAATAACATATGACTTTACAAGATATACAGTCATTTTGATATATTTTATTATGGTACAAAGTCACTTGCAGATTCCTAAACATATTCAAGCTACTTTGCTCCCCTGGGCTTTTATTGTTGCTTGCTTATCTGCTTAGATTGCCTTCTACCATTTCTCTGGGGGTAATTTCCATTTTCTTAATAGAAATATTTTTGATTTTTTAATTTCCGTAAGACTTATTTCCATTTTCTTCATAGCATAGCCATCATTTCTGATCCATGCCTATGTATAAATTCTTCCCTCTGCTTTCCTCAATTCTTCCTCTTAAAAAAATTCAAATATATTTTCTGTTCATTGTTCAACTAGGTTGCCTTTTTTTATATTGAGATGTATGAGATTTTTGCATGTTTTGGGGATTAATCCCTTATTGGTTGCATCACCTGCAAATATTTTTTCCCATTCTATAAACTGTATTTGCATTTTGATTATGATTTCCTTTGTGTGCAAAAGCTTTTCAATGGGGCCAAAGTCCCATTAATTTATTTTTTCTTCCTGGGTATTAATTTTTTTATCCTATGACTTTACAAAATTCATTGATGAGCTCTACTAGTTTTTGACAGCATGTTTAGGATTTTCTATATATATTATCATGTCATCTGCAAACAGTGTTAGTTTTCTTTCTCCCTTTCCAACTTGAATTCCTTTTATTTCTTTTTCTTCTCTGAGTAGTGTGGTTAGGACTTTCAAAACTATGTGGAGGAAAAGGGATGACAGTGAACATCTTTCTCTTGGTCCTGAACTTAGAGGAAATGCTTTCAGCTTAGAGGAAATGCTTTCAGCTTTTCATCATTGATCAAAAGCTTAGTTGTGGATTTTTCATGTAAGGCCTTTATTATATTGAGGTATGTTCTCTCTAGGGCTTCCCAGGTGGTGCTGTGCATATGTACTAAGTCGCTTAGTGGTGTCCAACTCTGTGTGACCCTATGGAGTGTGGCTTATTTCTCCTGCACTGGCAGGCAGGTTCTTTACCACTAGCACCACCTGGGAAGCCTTTATTATATTGAGGTAGCTTCCTTCTACGGTTTCCCAGGTGGTGGTGATGGTGCTGCTGCTGCTGCTAAGTTGCTTCAGTCCTGTCCGATTCTGTGCGATCCCATAGATGGCAGCCCACCAGGATCCCCCGTCCCTGGGATTCTCCAGGCAAGAATACTGGAGTGGGTTGCCATTTCCTTCTCCAATGCATGAAAGTGAAAAGTGAAAGTGAAATTGCTCAGCCGTGTCGGACTCCTAGCTACCCCATGGACTGCAGCCCACCATACTCCTCCGTCCATGGGATTTTCCAGGCAAGAATACTGGAGTGGAGTGCCATTGCCTTCTCCACCAGGTAGTGCTAGTGGTAAAGAATCCACCTGCCAATAAATGAGACCTAAGAGATGTGGGTTCGATCCCTGGGTCAGGAAGATCCCCTGGAGAAGGGCATGGCAACCCACTCCAGTATTCTTGTCTGGAGAATCCCATGGACAGAGGAGCCTGGAAGGCTATAGTCCACCTGGTTGCAAAGAGTTGGACACGACTGAAGCGACATAGCACACATACATATGTTCCTTCTGTTCCCACTTTCTGGAGAGATTTTATCTTAAATGGGTGTTGAATTTTGTTAAAACCTTTTTCTGCATCTATTGAGATGATCATATGGTATTTATTCCACTTGTTAATGTAATATATCACAATGATTGATTTGCAGATTTTGAAAAATCCTGGCTTCTCTGGGATAAATCTCACTTGATCATGGTGTGTGATCCTTTTAATGTGTTCCTGGTTTTGGTTGGCTAGTATTTTGTTAAGGATTATTTGATCTATGTTCACCAGTGATATTGGCTTGTATTCTTTTTTTGTGATATCTTTGTCTGGCTTTGGTATCAAGGTGATACTGGCCTCATAGAATGAGTTTGACAGTTTATCTTCCTCTACAATTTTCTGGAAGAGTTTGAGTAGGATAGGTGTTAGCTGTTCTTTAAATTTTTGGTAGAATTCACCTGTGAAGCCATCTGGTCCTGGGCTTTATTTTGTTGGAAGATTTTTGATTACTGTTTCAATTTCCGTGCTTGTGTTGGGTCTGTTAGGATTTTCTATTTCTTCCTGGTTTAGTTTTGGAAGGTTATACTTTTCTAAGAATTTGTCCATTTCTTCCAAGTTTATTGGCATATAGTTCTGGACTTCAGTTTTTTGGAAGTTTTTAAATCACAGATTCAATTTCAGTACTTCTAATTCATCTGTTCATAGTTTCTATTCCTTCCTGGTTCAGTCTTGGGAGAGAGTACCTTTCTAAGAATTTTTATATTTCTTCTATGTTTTCCATTTTATTGGCATAAAGTTGCCTGCAGTAGTCTCTTATGGCCCTTTGTTTTTCTTTGGTGTCAGTTGTAACTTCTATATTTTCATTTCTAATTTTATTGATTTCAGTCCTCTCCATTTTTTTTCTTGATGAGGCTAAAGTTCATCAGCTTTATCTTATCAAAGAACCAGCTTTTAGTTTCATTTATCTTTTCTATTTTTTCTTACTCTATGCTTCATTTATTAAAACAATCCAATCCAAAAATGGGCAAAAATTCTAAATAGACATTTCTCCAAAGAAGACATACAGATGGCCAAAAGGCATATGAAAAGATGCTCAACATTTCTAACTAGTAAAGAAATACAGATAAAAACTACAATGAGGTATACAACCTTGCACTTGTCAGAATGGCTAGCCTCAAAAAATCTATAAACAATGAATTCTGGAGAAGATGTGAAGAAAAGGGAACACTTGTCCACTGTTGGTATAATGTAAACTGATAAAACCATTACAGAGAAGAGTATGGACATTTCTTTAAAACTGAAAAAATAGAGCTACCATATGGCCCAGCAACTCTTGTGCATATATCTGGAGAAAATCATAACTTGAAAAAATTCATGCACCCCAGCGTTCAGTGCAGTAGTGTTTACAGTAGCCAAGACATGGAAGTAACTTAAATGTGCATTGAAGGTGAATGGATAAAGATGTGGTATATTTATACAATGAAATTTTACTCAGTCATAAAAAGAATGAAATAGTACCATTAGAATGAAATAATAGAATGAAATAATACCATTTGCAGTAACATAAATGGATGATCATACTAAGCAAAATAAGTCAATAGAAATGTAAATATCACATGATATAGCTTATATGTGGAATATAAAAATATATAACATATAAAAAATGATACAAGTGAACTTACATACAAATACATAAATAGACTCACAGACAAACAAAGGGAGAAAATGAGGGGAGAGCTAATTTAGGAGATTCAGATTAACCTATACACAGTACCATATATAAAACAGACAACCAACCAGGACCTACTGTATAGTACAAACTATACTCAATATTTTGTAATAACCTATAAGGGGTAAGAATCTGAAAAAAAAATATGCATAGCTGTCTAACTTTGCTGTACATTTTGCTGTACATTGACACTAATATATATACTGTATACTGAAAAAAACTGCAAGGATATATTGTACAGAACAGGGAATATAGTCGATATTTTATAGATTTAAATGGAATATTATCTATAAAAAACTTTTAATCACTATATTGTACACCTGAAACTAATACTGTAAATCAGCTGTACTTCAATGAAAAAATAACAAATAATTTTTTAAAAAATTTGAGATTCTCAGATGTACAAGGTAAAAATACAAATAAATGGAATACTGAATCCTCAAACCTCACTTTAGGATGTTTAGCTTCAAATTTCCCCCTTACTAAATATTTTAGGATTTGTTATAAAAAGTGGAATGGTATGTTGCATATTTTAACCTCTTTTTCCTTAGTGTCAGGAAAATATACAATTACAGAAAAAGTAGAAACAACACCAGCAACAAAGGGCATAATACTCTAAAACTTGGATATTCAGATCTTGATTGAGTTGATTATAAATACTAGATTATGTTTAAAATGTTTGAATAATTTTTCTAACTTCCATTGTACAACATTTGTTTACAATCCAGGAATATTAGTTGCATAAAGAATAACCCAGAATGTAGGGTGATTTGTCTAATATCCCAAAGCTACCCTGTAGCATTGCTAGGGTATCATCTGGGTGAACAGTAATTTCTAACTTATAATTCAGGTGTCAATTTATATGACATTTCTCTGAACAGTTTAGTTTAGTGGAAGTTTAGTTTAGTTTAGTTTAGTTTAGTGGAAGAAGCTCATCAAAGATCATGATGTATATAATAACACTGCCCATTTTAGATTGCCCTGAATGCCATATATTTTGGTTTCTTCTCTGGGCCAATGAGATGGTGATTGAGGCAAGGATGTTAACAATTGCCATCATAACTTGTTATTTATTTAAAGTTTCAAAGATTTTATACATTACATATTTCAGATTATATTTGAAACTGGCAGCTTGGCTGAAAAAATAAATAGAAGGCCAAAAAGTAAAATTGAAGTGTAGCTGCTTTACAGTACCATGTTAGTTTCAGGTGTACAGCAAAGTGATTCAGTTATACATACTTTTTTTTTCAAATTATTTTCCATTATATGTTATTACAGGATATTGGATATAGTTCCCTGTGATATACAGTAAATCCTTGTTGTTTATCTATTTTATGTATAGCAGTTTGTATCTGTAAATCCCATTCTCCTAACTTATCTCACCACTTTCCTTTCCCCTTTGGTATCCATAGGCTTGTTTTCTATGCCTGAGTCTGTTTAGTTTTGTACAGATTCATTTGTATTACTTTACAGATTCCACATATAAGTGATATCATATAATATTCATCTTTGCTTAACTTACTTAACTAAGCATGATATTATTTAGACCCATCATGTTGCTACATATGGAAGTATTTCATTCTTTTTATGGCTAAGTAATATTCACATATATATGAATATATGTCTCATATCTTCTGAAGCCAATTGTCTGTTGATTGGCAATTGGGTTGTTTCCATGTCTTGGCTATTGTAAATAGTGCTGCTATGAAAATTGGAGTATATGTGACTTTTTGAATTAGAGTTTTTGTCTTTGCTGGATATATGCACAGGAGTAGTTCCAGGAGTTACTGGATCATATTACAGCTCTATCTTTAATTTTTAAAGAAATTTCCATTCTGTTTTCCACTCTGGCTACAACAATTTACATTCCCACCAGCAGTGTAGGTGTTTTCCTCAATTACTGATCTATCTGGATGGCTTTCCATGCTTCAGACTGAACTTTAGAAGCCACTTCCTCCAGGAAGCTTCCCATTAGGAAGTTAGGTATCCCTGGTATGAACTTTATTCACTGCATTTCCTGTTCCCTAAGCAGCTAATATACTTTATTTTAATGTTTTTCCTCTATCTGTGTCCTTTATGTAGTGCTAAGCTCCGAGAAAACAAGGATCCATGTCTTACTCACTGTTATAGCCTCAACACCTACCATAAACTTCCTACATGTAATAGTGTCTCAATAAATATTGAAGTAAAAAATAAATGTAACCACTTTTTTTAAAACCTTAGAATATTTTGAATTGGATATTTGAAATGTACTTTGTGTTCTTTATTCCTTTTCATAAAAGATATCATAAAAATACATTTAAGCAAAGAATAATTTGTCATAAACTTGTATAAGGTATTCCTCCATTCCCTTTTGCTACTTTTTCTGTCAAATTAAAGAAAACACATTAACTAAACAAGCCAAATCAGGTTAAATGTGTGTGTCTGAGCAATTGCTCTTGCCCTGTGGGACCACCTAAGTATTTGCATATTGAAATGCATCACTTTATACTAAAAAATGACTTGCTTTTTATTTTACTAATGCACTTAGCTAACTGAAATAATTTAAAAAATTGAAGTATTTGGCATAATTTTGATAACTGTAGGATATACATGTCTTCCTAAATACCTATTCACACAGATGTCATAATATTTTAGTGGGTAGTGTCAATAAGAGGTAGATATTGGCCTCATTTTGCTGTGTGGTTGGCTTCTGGTATACAGCTCTAACAGGCAACCCTTACATCATTGAAGTGAATGTCTGAAAATGTCTTAGAAAGCACCATACCATAAAGAGTATGCTCTCAGTGAAAGGATTTACAAATATTTCAGAGTAGTTTGACAAAATACTGAAAATGAAAAGATATTTGTTATTTTATTTTATGAATCTAAAGAGTAGTTAATGACAGACATTAGCATGCTTAATGAGATGCTTGCATCACCAGTGGCTATCACAATGACAGCAGTGGTCCCTAGCTTCTTTCACCAAATCATTTCAGTCTACCTTTTATATAGCCATGCATGGACTAGGGAGCAAATAAAGAATACAAGGAGGAAAAGGAGGAAAATGCAAATAAAAACACATCTTTTCAAGTAAGATCCCCATTTTTTTTTCAATTGGTAGGAAAGGGCAGACCATGGATATCAAGAATTATAAGGACTTTTGATATGATTCAGAAAGCCATCAAGAATATTGGACTTGACCATGTCTATTTTGTTTATTGTAGTAACCTTATATCTTTTCCCAGTGCCTGGCAAAGAAATAAGTGATGGATAAATATACGTGCATATAGATAAACTAGCAAAACTTACCCCTAAATGAATCACAGCCTTGTTATGGCACAGGGGCTTGCATAACTCAAGAAAGCTATGAGCCATGCCATGTAGGGTCAGCCAAGACAGACAAGCTACAGTGAAGAGTTCTGGAAAAAACTGTGATCACTGGAGGAGGGAATGGCAAAGCACTCTAGTATGCTTACCAGCAGAACCACATGAACAGTATGAAAAGGCAAAAAGATATGATACTTGAAGTGGAGCCTCCCTGGTTGGAAGGTGTTCAATAAGCTACTTGGGGAGACCAGAGGGTAATTACTAATAGCTCAAGAAAGAATGAAGAGGCTGAGTCAAAGCAGAAATGATGCTAAGCTGTGGATCTATCTGGTTATGAAAGTAAAGTCTGATGCTGTAAAGACAACACTGCACAGGGACCTGGAATGTTACATCCATAAATCAAGGTAAATTGGACATGATTAAGCAGGAGATGGCAGGCATGAACATCGAGATCTTAGGAATCAGTGAACTAAAATGGACCGGAATGGGCAAATTTATTCAGATGACCATTAAATCTACTACTGTGGGAAAGAACCCCTTAGAAAAAATGGAGTAGCTCTCATATTCAACAAGAGTCTGAAATGCAGTTGTTGTTGTTCAGTCCCTCAGTCATGTCAGACAATTTGTAACCCCATGGACTGCAGCATGCCAGGCTTCTCTGTTCTTCACTCTCTGCTGGAGTTTGTGCAAACTCAAGTCCATTGAGTCAGTGATGCCATCCAACCATCTCATTCTCTGTCACCCCCTTTTCCTCCTGCCCTCAATCTTTCCCAGCATCGGAGTCTTTTCCAATGAGTCAGTTCTTTACATCAGATGGCCTAAGTATTGGAGCGTCAGCTTCAGCAGCAGTCCTTCCAATGAATATTCAGGGTTGATTTCCCTTAGGATTGACTGGTTTGCTCTCCTTGCTGTCCAAGGGACTCTCAAGAGTCTTCTGTAGCACCACAGTTTGAAAACATCAATTTTTGTGACCCTGTCAGACTTTATTTTTTTGGGCTCCAAAATCACTGCAGATGGTGATTGAAGCCGTGAAATTAAAAGATTCTTACTCCTTGGAAGGAAAGTTATGACCAACCTAGATAGCATATTCAAAAGCAGAGACATTACTTTGCCAACAAAGGTCTGTCTAGTCAAGGCTATCATTTTTTCAGTGGTGATGTATGGATGGGAAAGTTGGACTGTGAAGAAAGCTGAGCACTGAAGAACTGACGCTTTTGAACTGTGGTGTTGGAGAAGACTCTTGAGAGTCCCTTGGACTGCAAGGAGATCCAACCAGTCCATTCTAAAGGAGATCAGTCCTGGGTGTTCTTTGGAAGGAGCGATGCTAAAGCTGAAACTCCAATACTTTGGCCACCTCATGCGAAGAGTTGACTCATTGGAAAAGACTCTGATGCTGGGAGGGATTAGGGGCAAGAGGAGAAGGGGACGACAGAGGATGAGATGGCTGGATGGCATCACCGATTCGATGGATAAGAGTTTGGGTGAACTCTGGGAGTTGGTGATGGACAGGGAGGCCTGGCATGCTGCAGTTCATGGGGTCGCAAAGAGTCGGACACGACTGAGCGACTGAACTGAACTGACAGCCTTCATTATGGTCCAGCTCTCACATCCATACATGACAATTGGAAAAACCATAGCTTTGACTATACAGACCTTTGTTGGCAAAGTGATGTCTTTGTTTTTTAATATGCTGTCTAGGTTTGTCATAGCATTTCTTCCAAGGAGCAAGCGACTTTTAATGTCATGGCTGAAGTCATTGTCCTGCTTGCCAGGTGGCTCAGTGGGTAAAGGATCCACCTGCAGTGCAAGAGCCACAGGAGACACAGGTTCAACCCCCGGGTTAGAAAGATCCTCTGGGGAAGGGCACAGCAACCCACTCTAGTATTCTTGCTTGAAGAACCCATGGACAGAGGGGCCTGGCAGGGTATGGTCTATAGGGTCACAAAGAGTTGGACACCACTGAAGTGACTGAGCACAGTCACTATCCACAGTGATTTTGGAGCCAAAGAAAATAAAGTCTGTCCCAGTTGGAATTCCCTTGCTTTTCCTATATCCAGCAGATGCTGGCAATTTGATCTCTGGATCCTCTGCTTTTCCTAAATTCAGCTTGCCCGTCTGGAAGTTCTTGGTTCATGTACTGTTGAAGCCTAGCCTGAGGATTTTGAGCATTGCTTTGCTAGTATGTGAGATAAGCACAATTGTGCAGTAGTTTGAACATTCTTTGGCATTGTCCTTATTTGGGATTGGAATGAAAACTGACCTTTTCCAGTCCTGTGGCCACTACTGAGTTTTCCAAGTTCGCTGGCATATTGAGTGCAGCACTTTCACAGCATTATATTTTAGGATCTTAAATAGCTCAGCTGGAATTACATCACCTCCACTAGCTTTATTTGTAGTCATGCTTCCTAAGGCCCACTTGACTTCACACTCCAGAATATCTGGCTCAAGGTGAGTGATCACACCATCATAGTTATCTGGGGCATTAAGACCTTTTTCATACAGTTCTTATGTGTATTCTTGCCCCCTCTTCTTAATCTTTTCTGCTTCTCTTTGGTCCATACCATTTCTGTCCTTTATGTGCCCATCTTTGCATGAAATGTTCCCTTGGTGTCTCTAATTTTCTTGAAGAGATCTCTAGTCTTTCCCATTCTGTTGTTTTCCTCTATTTCTTTGCATTGATTGCTGAGGAAGGCTTTCTTATCTCTCCTTGCTATTCTTTGGAACTCTGCATTCAGATGGGTGTATCTTTCCTTTTCTCCTTTGACTTTTGCTTGTTTTCTCAGCTATTTCTAAGGCCACCTGAGAAACCATTTTGTCTTGTAGCATTTCTTTTTCTTGGGGATGGTTTTGGGCACTGCCTTCTGTACAATGTTATGAACTTCCATCTACAGTTCTTCAGGCACTCTATTAGCTGTAATCCCTTTAATCTATTTGTCACTGCCTCTGTATAATCATAAGGAATTTGAAAAGCAGTACTTCAGTGTAATCTCAAAAACAACAGAATGATCTTGATTCATTTCTAAGGCAACTATTCAATGTCATAGTAATCCAAGTCTATGCCTCAACCACTAATTCTGAGAAGCTGAAGTTGACTGGTTTATGAATACCTATAAGACTTTCTAAAACGAACAGGAAGAAAAAGATGTCCTTTGCATCATAGGGGATTGGATGCAACAGTTGGAAATCAAGAGATAGACATAATAACAGGCAAGTTTTGCCTTGTAGTACAAAATGAAGCAGGGAGAAGGCTAACAGAGCTTTGTCAAGAGAACGCACTGATCATAGCAAATACCTTCTTCCAACAATACAAGAGACAACTCTACACATGGACATGACCAGATGGTCAATATCAAAGTCATATAGATTGATTATATTCCTTGCAGCCGAAGTTAGGAAAGTTAAATATAGTCAGCAAAAACAAGACCTGGATCTGATTTTGGCTCAGATCATGGGCACCTTATTTCAAAACAAGGCTTAAATTGGAAAAGTAGGGAAACCATTAGGCCTTTCAGGTATGACCCAAATCAGATCCCTTATGGAGGTGATGAATAGATTCAAGGGACTAGATCTGGTAGACAGAGTGCCTGAAGAACTATGAATGGAGGTTCATAACACTGTCCAGGAGGTGGTGACCAAAACCATAAAAAAGAAAAAGAAATGCAAGAAAGCAAATTGGTTATCTGAGGAGGGTTTACAAAGAGCTGTGAATAAAGAGAAGCAAAAAGCAAAGGAGAAAGTTCAAGATATATCCAGTTGATTGCAGAGTTCCAGAGAATAGTAAGAAGACACAAGAATTCCTTCTTAAATGAATAATGTCAAATAGAGGAAACAGTAAGTGGGAAGGACTAGAGATCTCTTCAAGAAAACTGAATATACCGAAGGAATATTTCATATAGAGTCTGCATGATAAAGGACAGAAATAGCAAGGACCTAAGAGAAGCAGAAGAGATTAAGAAGAGGTGGCAAGGACATACAAAAGAAATGTACAAAAAATTGTTAATGACCCAGATAACCATGATTGTGTGTAATTCACCAGACGTCTGGAGTGTGAAGTCAAATGGGCCTTAGGAAGTGATACTATGAGCAAAGCTAGCAGAGGAGATGGAATTCCAGCTGAGATATTTAAGATCCTAAAGGATGATGCTGTTGAAGTGATGAGCTCAATAAGTCAGCAAATTTGGAAAACTCAGCAGTGGCCACAGGACTAGAAAAGCTCAGTTTTCATTCTAATCTGAAAGAAAGGCAATGCCAAAGAATGTTCATGCTACTATAAAATTGTGCTCACTTCATGTGTTAGCAAGGTGATGCTCAAAATCCTTCAAGCTAAGCTTCAGCAATATGTGAACTGAGAACATCCAGATGTATAATTTGGATTTAGAAAAGGCAGTGGATTTAGAAAAGGCAGAGATCAAATGGCAATAATTGTTTGATCATGGACAAAGCAAAGGAAAATAGAAAAACTTCTACTATGTTGACTACACTAAAGTCTTTGACTGTGTGTATCACAGTAACCTGTAGAAAATTCTTAAACAGATAGGAATCCCAGACCACCTTAACTGTCTCCTGAGAAACCTGTATTCAGGTCAAGAAGCAATAGTTAGAACCGGACATGGAACAACAGATTGGTTACAAATTGGGAAAAGAGTACATCAAGGCTATATATTGTCACCCTGCTTATTTAACATATATGCAGAGTCAGTTCAGTTCAGTACAGCTGCTCAGTCATGTCCAACTCTTTGCGACCACATGGACTGCAGCACTCCAGGCCTCCCTGTCCATTACCAACTCCCGGAGATACTCAAACTCATGTCCATTGAGTTGGTGATGCCATCCATTCATATCATCCTCTGTCATCCCCTTCTCCTCCTGCCTTCAATCTTTGCTAGCATCAGGGTCTTTTCTAATGAGTCAGCTCTTCGCATCAAGTGGCCAAAGTATTGGACTTTCAGCTTCAACATGATCCTTCCAATGAATTCAGGACTGATTTCCTTTATGATGGACTGGTTGGATCTCCTTGCAGTCCAAGGGACTCTCAAGAGTCTTCTCCAACACCACAGTTCAAAAACATCAGTTCTTTGGTGCTCAGCTTTCTTTATAGTCCAACTCTCACATCCATACATGACTACTGGAAAAACCATACCCTTGACTAGATGGACCTTTGTTGGCAAAGTAATGTCTCTGCTTTTGAATATGCTATCTAGGTTGGTCATAACTTTTCTCCCAAGAGGTAAGCGTCTTTTAATTTCATGGCTGCAATCACCATCTGCAGTGATTTTGGAGCCCAGAAAAATAAAGTCTGACACTGTTTCCACTGTTTCCCCATCTATTTCCCATGAAGTGTTGGGACCAGATGCCATGATCTTCGTTTTTTAATGTTGAGCTTTAAGCCAACTTTTTCACTCTCCTCTTTCATCAAGAGGCTTTTTAGTTCCTCTTCACTTCTGCCACAAGGATGGTGTCATCTGCATATCTGAGGTTATTGATATTTCTCCCAGCAGTCTTGATTCCAGCTTGTGCTTCCTCCAGCCCAGCATTTCTCATGATGTACTCTGCATAGAAGTTAAATAAGCAGGGTTACAATATACAGCCTTGACATACTCCTTTTCCTATTTGGAACCAGTCTGTTGTTCCATGTCCAGTTCTAATTGTTGCTTCCTGACCTGCATACAGATTTCTCAAGAGGCAGGCCAGGTGGTCTGGTATTCCCATCTCTTTCAGAATTTTCCACAGTTTATTGTGATCCCCATAGTCAAAGGCTTTGGCATAGTCAATAAAGCAGAAGTACATGCTTTTCTGGAACTCTCTTGCTTTTTCAATGATGCAACGGATATTGGCAATTTGGTTTCTGGTTCCTCTGCCTTTTCTAAAGCCAGTTTGAACATCTGGAACTTCATGGTTCACATATTGTTGAAGCCTGGCTTGGAGAATTTTGAGCGCTACTTTACTAGCAATTGTGAGATGAGTGCAATTGTGCAGTATGTTGATCATTCTTTGGCATTGCCTTTCTTAGGGATTGGAATGAAAACTGAGCTTTTCCCGTCCTGTGGCCACTGCCGAGTTTTCCAAATTTGCTGGCATATTGAATGCAGCACTTTCATAGCATCGTCTTTTAGGATTTGAAAGGGCACAACTGGAATTCCATCACCTCCACTCTCTTTGCTCATAGTGATGCTTTGTAAGGCCCACTTGTCTTCACAGTCTAGGGTGTCCAGCTTTAGGTGAGTGATCACACCATTGTGATTATCTGGGTCATGAAGATCTTTTTTGTACAGTTCTTCTGTGTATTCTTGCCACCTCTTCTTAGTGTCTTCTGCTTCTGTTAGGCCCATACCATTTATGTCTTTTATTGAGCCAATCTTTGCATGAAATGTTTCCTTGGTATCTCTAATTTTCTTGAGGAGATCTTTAGTCTTTCCCATTCTATTGTTTTCCTCTATTTCTTTGCACTGATCAGTGAGGAAGGCTTTCTTATCTCTCCTTGCTATTCTTTTCACAGCTATGTAAGGGCTCCTGAGACAGCCATTTTGCTATTTTACATTTCTTTTTCTTAGGGATGGTCTTACTCACTGTCTCCTGTACAATGTCACAAACCTCTGTCCACAGTTCATCAGGCACTTGTCTATATCAGAGTACCTCTCGTGAAATGTCAAGCTGGATGAAGCTCAAACTGGAATCAAGATTACTGGGAGAATTATCGATAATATCAGACATGCAGTAAAACCACTCCAGTGGTAGCAAGTGAAGAGGAACTAAAGAACCACTTGATGAGAGTGAAAGAAGAAAGTGAAAAAGCTGGCTGAAACCTCAACATTCAAGCAACTAAGATCATGGCACCAGGCCCATCACTTCATGGCAAATAGAAGGGGATAAAAGTGGAAATAGTGGCAGGTCTTCTTTTCTTGGGCTCTAAAATCACCGTGGATTGTGACGGCTGCCATGAAATTAAAATACACTTGCTTCTTGAAAGGAAAGCTATGACAAACAAACCTAGTCCACATATTTAAAAGCAGACTTCACTTTGCCAGCAAAGGCCCGTATATTCAAAGCTATGGTTTCTCCTGTGGTCATGTACAAATGTAACCGTAAAGAAGGCTCTGTCCTGAAATATTGATGCTTTGGAATTGTATTGCTGGAGAAGACTCTTGAGAGTCCCTTTTATCACAAGAAGATCAAACTGGTCAATCTTAAAGGAAATCAACCCTGATTATTCATTGGAAAGACTCATCCTGGAGCTGAAGCTCTGATACATTGGCCCCCTGATGCAAAGAGCCAACTCACTGGAAAAGACCCTGATGGTGGGAAGCACTGAAGGCAAAAGGAGAAGGGTCAGCAGAGGATGAGATGATTAGAAAGACTCACTGACTCAGTGAACATGAATATGAGGAAACTGGGAGATAGTGAAGGACAGAGTAGAATGGCATGCTGCAGGCCATGGAGCTGCAAAGAATCAGACACGACTTAGCGACCGAATAGAAACAACACAGCAAAACTCACATTGGCACACTGGCATGCCCTATTTCTGTGTTAGAATATTATGGGTTACTTTAGAGTTTGACCAGAAAGATTATATACTAAACAAGTTCTTAGTGGAAGTTGAGTGGTAATGCTGATGGACAGGAGGGAACTTTTTAGAGAGATATGTAGGTGGCAAGTTGACAAGACTTGGTGATTGGATGTTAAAAAAAAAATTTAAAAAGAGATTTACAAGGAAGGATGCTCAAAATGCTGGGTTAGTGTGCTGTGTTCATGCATTGAAATAAGGGGTAAAAGAGAAAGTGTAAGCTCTCTTTTGGTGGGACTAAGATGATAGTTAATTTTGGATGGGAGAGTTAAATATGAGTTAAATTTGATTTGGGAGATATCAGCTTTGAATTGGTTCTAGAAACCATGGCTGTGTCAGACTTACCAGCGTGTGTAACATGGGGAAAAAAAGAGTTGGGTGAATAAGTTTGAAGAAAGTAAATATTTAAAAGATTCACAATCAAACTGAAACAAAGGATTTGAAGACAAGTCAAGAGTCTGAAATTTTAAAGCAGACAGTAGAGCTTGTAGGTAAGAGCAAAATAGAGGGAACAAACCAGGAATTAGGAGATGCTTTATGCATCTTTATGCATCTTCTTCTTTATGAAGTTATTAAGTTTGAGACAATTAAAAAAAAAGAGACCTCAATAGTAAAACAAACCTGTTAGGACAATAGTCAGCCCCTTAGCAGAATCTGGGGAAAGAAGAAAGCAGGTCGAAGGACATGCATGTTATGGTGAGTGAAGTCAGGGGCCTCTCCTCACAAGGAGAGACCAAATTCATGAGATGTCCTGAGAGGAACAGTCTATCTTGAATTTCTCTGCTAAGTCCTCTGAGTCAGATTCACTGAGTCTGGCAGAAATAGTCTGTGTGCTTAGTCGCTCAGTCATGTCTGACTCTTGCTACCTCATAGACTATAACATGCCAGGCTCCTCTGTCCAGGCAAGAATACTGGAGTAGGTTGCCATTTCTTTCTCCAGCGGATCTTCCTGACCCAGAAATAGAACCCAGGTCTCCTGCATTGCAGGCAGGAGAAAAATAATCTAGCCACTGGCATTTTTCCACATCAACAAGGCGAGCTTCCTTGGTAGCTCCGGTAGTAAAGAATCTGCCTGCAATGCAAGAGACCCTGGTTTGATTCCTGGGTCAGGAAGAGCCCCTGGAGGATGGATAGACTACCCACCCCAGTATTCTTTGTCTTTCCTGGTGGCTCAGATGGTAAAGAATCTGCCCACAATGTGGGAGACCTGGGTTCAATCCCTGGGAGATATGGGTTCAGTCTCAGCATTGGGAAGATCCCCTGGAGGAGGGCATGGCAACCCACTCCAGTATTCTTGCTTGCAAAATCCCCATGGACAGAGGAGCCTGGCAGGCTACAGTCCATGGGGTTGTAAAGAGTCAGACACGACTGAGTGACTAAGCATAGCACAGCACAAGGTGAGAATATGCAATGGATGACAGAAGCTTCTCAGTTTGAATCCCTTAATTTCCTGATCTTGAATGGAAACCACAAGTATTCTTAATATCTGAAGAGTTTGAAAAAAGTTCAATCTACTGAACGTAGTATTAAGGTCACCTTTTTTGTAGTAACCTATTGCCCAAGTCATTTCAACATAATTCAACACAAAGAAGAAACCCATAAAATAGAAACAACTCATATTCAGAAACTGTGAACACCGGAACACTTGGGAAGTGTCCTGTCAATTCAACCTCCTGTTTCTCTTTCTAAATGACTTCTCATCTCCATTTCTACTGTTTCAACCTTAGCCGGGGGATCTCATTCTCTCCTTGGACTATCCCACTAATCTCCTGACTTGTCTATCTGTCTCTAGTCTAGTTCTTCTTCAGTCTTCCAATATGTAGCTGCAGATGGTACTTTCTAAAATATTCTAATACAGTCACCCCAATAAGGTTTTTCCCAGTTAGAATCTCTCAATGATTCTTAATTTCCTACTGCATAATATCCAGATCTCTTTGTAAGCACTTCATGATCCCTACTGGCCTGGCTCTTAGTCAATGTCCCATTTCATCTGACACTTCCAAACCTTTATAAATTTTTGCTCTTAAAACACCAGATGCCTGTTGCTTTCTAAATTCATGGAATAATTTCACACTTCTGGGCTTTTGCACATGCTATTTCTTCTGTTTGTACTGTCTTCCTTACCTAAATCACCTGACAAACTCCTAATCTATTAATTTTCAATATTCACTTCATATTCCCTCTTAATAAAAACTTCCCCAACACATTGCCTTTTGGTCTCCCACATTTCATCAGCCACAGTGATGATAGCATATTCTCTGCTATCTTGATATCTTTTACATTTTTTTATTTTAACATGCAACAATAGACTCTAAACTCTACTGAAGAGATGAAGTGAAGAGGAAATATCTTTGGAAATCCAAACAAATCTTTGAAAAGCTCTGGATTCACAATGCCACAACATCAAAAAAGTTTTTCCCAAAATGCTTATCTAAGAATTAAACAATGCAACCCACGTGGTTGTGCAGATGGTAAACAGTAATCTAAGTTCACTGACTAGATCCTTACATTGCAGCATGGATGGTTTAAATGTATCTCTTGGCAAAAACTTTTTTTTGTCTGTATCACAGCTCTGAGCTCACTTGTGAATTGTTGATACTGTGAGTGCAAATTTTACAAAATACCAAGGGCCAATATTAAAGCACTTTCTTGTTTATGCATTTCTCACCCCCATGTAAATCTACATCCTATGAGGAAAGAGACTATGTATATTATTTTTTCTGTTAGAAATTTTCAATAAATATTAAAAGAATGAATCATATACCTGAAATTCAGTTACACTATCTAAACAACCACAAAATGTTCATTCCCATTTTCCATGCTTTTGAGAATGACATTGTAACATCTTCCTATTTTAAAAATCTATGATTGCTAGAGGAAAAGATTTACTTCATTCAAAAGTGAATTATTTCACCTATCCATTCACTCACCGAATATTTGTCTATTTCTTAATATATGCTACACATTGTTCTATGTTTTGAGGATAGAGGAATATACACAGTAGATGAGGACTCTGCTTTTACGGTGGTTTCATTCTTATGGAGACACACAATAAGCAAATAAATAAAAATACCATACTACCACAAATTTATACTATTTTAAATGTCTCTTTGTTCTTCTTTAAACTTGGTAATGATTTAGATATGGGGGCTGAAGTTAGCAAGGAAGAACTGGTGTGTTCTGCTCTTCATTGCTGCCACTACATGATACAGTCTTTGAGCTTTGCAATTTCAGAATTTGAAGATTTTTCAAATCTTTGTAGTTTTCTTAACCTATTTGTTTAAAAAGCACTGTATTAAAATATGACACATATTTGGGAAAAAACATTATGTAAAGTTAAATGTTAGACTTGTAGCATCATTTATTAATTGGCAAGATAATTTCTTGAGAAACACTGCTACAATACTATAGAAAGTGTGACTGAGTTTCTCAGATAGCAAAAACTATCTTAATTCTTTAAAACAAAGGACATTTATTTGGAGAGCACTCTTGGAAAAATGAATAATTTTGTCAACCAATTCATTATTTGCCCGTTATACTTAGGGCTTTAAGAAGTGAAAGGCAGGTGATAGTATATCCGCTGTTTCTTGGTCATTCAGATGGTAACTTGTTCAATTAAAAATTCTTGTTAGATCAGACATAATGGATTCTTGTTGTTACTTTAGTATTCATTCAATGAAAGGGATCAATATTTTGGACCCGAGGGAGCTACATGGATAAGAGACTCTGCAGTAAGTCTCTCTGTTCATTATAAACTTTTGGCTGGTTGGCTGGCAGGTGCAGTGTCTGCTGTAGGACTTATTTTAATTAGAAGATCAAGGTGGAATAAAAATTCGCATATTCTTTTTCTCCCTTTTTAATAGCACATAAGCTTTGTTAGTGCATTTTACATTCTCCTCCCTGTTCTCTTCTGTGTGTGCTCTTTTTAGAAAGGATTTCTAAAAGAGAATTTGAGAACAATAGATCTGATTTTGAGAAATTTAACTATCGTGCACTTGAACTCTGTACAGAGCCCATTTGTTTCGAGTTTGAATAGATTAAATCTTATCGTGGTAATGTACACTCTGGTGGTACCTGATAGGTAGAGAAGTAATCATTCTTCATTAGCATAGTCACCTTTGCCAAGTTTTAAATGTATCTTTGTTTAAATTTAATGAAACTGATTTGTGATTTTTCTGAAGCATGGCATTAAATAAAGCTATGATAAATTCTAAAAAATAAAAAAAATTAAAAAATAAAAGGTTTTAGTCTTATAATAGAAACCATGTCCTAACAGAAAACTGAAGGGAAAAATATACAGCTTTAGAGTGAAAATCGCTCTTTAGAAGTCAGTAAAATTTAATCAGAGACCATTTTCTGCAATGACATGTGTCAGCCTACTACTGAAAAATCAGCAAGAGGGAAAAAAAACGATTCCTTCAATGACAAAAAAAACCTTCTTTTATACATTCAGAAAATGTCATACCTGCCAGAGTTGTCACAATTAATTATGGCAGGCTAGGAAGACTAAAAATATCGTGACAGTTTCTCATGATTACTCTCTCACTTGGAATAATTTCCCCTCTACATGTCCTTCAAGACCCAGCTTAGGGAACCCATCTTTTGTGAACTCCTTTTCTGAACCCTTTTCTCAAAACATTTACTCTTTCCTCAATTACTAATGTACTTTATAGAAAGTTCCACTAATTCAAAGAATACATTGCATTTTAATTATATTTTATAAATGTTCCTCGATTGTAATCTTCTTGAGTCCATGTGTATCATAAATCTCCAGAAGTTATCTTTCTGCAGTGAATGGAATAAATGATTATAGTCTATTGTTTATATTTGCATTAGGAAGCATATTATTCTAAAGTGATTTTTTTAAAGTAGCTTTTAAAATGGATAAATAACATTGCTTAATTAAGGTTATATATTTTTATATTTCTGTTCTTCAATTTTATGTGGGTAAAATTAACTCCATAAGGCACTTATTTATCTTTATCAAATTTGTTCAGTATGATGAAATAGGATATTTAATACATTTCAATGTATCATAAAATATTTTAATATCAAATATTATAGTTGCCTTTCCATACTGACAGCAACATATTTAGGCAATGATGATAATGATGATGACGAAGTATTTCCTTGAAGGAAAACAAATATGTTATCCCTAACAATAAAATACTTAATGGGATTTGACAGCAAAAAACCATATTGGGAGCAGGAAATTCTTTAAGCTCTATATTTAGGATGGACAACTTGTCTCACTACAGAAAGTAAGAAATGGCAAACAACTGGCTTATTTGTGAACAAGGCAAGTGGATACAGAAATAATTTTTAACTAAACCTAAGTGATAAGGAAGTCCAAGATAAGATAAAAAGATGGCAGAAAAAGGACAGGAAGAAAATATGGACTAGATTTTATAATAAAAATATCTTTCCTTTCCTTTCCTCATTCATTTGCTACAAAATCATGTGTAGAAAATTCGTTCCTGAAAGACAAATAACATAGAAATGGAAAATTCAGATTTGGAAAAATCAGACAATTACAGTCTAAGATTATTTACTATACTTTCTCTTAGCACTGTAATGCTTTCTGAAATATTTATTTTTTAGCAAAGTAACTTATAGGCTACAAAACATATTTGTTATCAAGCTCGTCAAAAGGATTTCTTTTCTAAATCAGTGTTTTTTAAACTGCTGGTCTGGAGGAAGGGACTGTGAGGAAAGCTCATGATGGAGGGGATATATATATATATGTATAACTGATTTTCATTGATATATGGCAGAGACCACTGCAACTCTGTAAAGCAATTATCCTCCAAAAAATAAATAAGCTGTTGGTCATAATCTTTTAGTGAGTTATAAGATTTAGCACTGCTTTATTAATCTTTTATTTTAATTTTGTATATCTTATATATATAAATAAACACAAATGTGTGCTCTGTGTCAAATGCATTTTTTTGTTGTTGTTGTTGTAGTAAAAATATTGGAAGCTATCATATTAAAGAGCCTGAGTAATTTGACTATGTATGGAAACATTTGAATTCCCTGAGGCAAGATTAACCTAAGGTATAAATGAAATAAATGAATGCTTATAACATGTTAACTGAGGAATATAAGCAATATTTCCTCAGGAATTTAACTCCTAAAATAGTGGCCAAAGCACCACACTCTTTCCTTAAAGTCTCATCATCAGGACTTGTTTTTTTCAGTTTTATGGAGATATAATTGACATATTGTGTGTGTTTACAATGTGTTGACTTGCTACATCTTTAAATGCAAAATCATTACCACCACAGTTTTAGCTACTATTGACATCCGATCACATAGTTACTATTTCTTTTTTGTGATCAGCACATTTCAGATCTAAAAATTTGCCTTCAGTATTCATGGATCAATCAACCATGGATGAAAAATATTTGGAAAAATCTAATTTCAGAAAGTTTCAAATGGTGAAACTTGAATTTGCTATGTATTATCAAAAATTGAAAAAGCATTTACATTGTATGGTTGCCAGGAGGGAAGGATGGAGGGAAGGGACAGCTAGGGAGTTTGGGATGGACAGGTACACATTTCTCTATTTTAAATGGATAACCAACAAGAACCTGCTGTATAGCACAGGAAACTCTGCTCAATGTTATGTGGCAGCCTGGGTGAAAGAGAAATTGATGGGAAAATGGATACATATATATTTATGGCCGAGTCCCTTTGTTATCCACCTGAGACTTTTGCAAAATTGTTCATTAGCTATACTCCAGTACAAAATAAAAAGTTTAATTAAAAAGATAATATAAAATAAATAATCCAGTGATGATTTAAAGTATATGGGAGGATGTGCATAGGTTATATGCAAATAGTTCAGTTCAGTTCAGTTCAGTCGCCCAGTCATGTCCAACTCTTCACGACCCCATAAATAGCAGCACGCCAGGCCTCTCTGTCCATCACTAACTCCCAGAGTTCACTCAGATTCACGTCCATCGAGTCAGTGATGCCATCCAGCCATCTCATCCTCTCTCGTCCCCTTTTCCTTCTGCCCCCAATCCCTCCCAGCATCAGAGTCTTTTCCAATGAGTCAACTCTTTGCATGAGGTGGCCAAAGTACTGGAGTTTCAGCTTTAGCATCATTCCTTCCAAAGAAATCCCAGGGCTGGTCTCCTTCAGAATGGACTGGTTGGATCTCTTTGCAGTCCAAGGGACTCTCAAGAGTCTTCTCCAACACCACTGTTCAAAAGCATCAGTTCTTCAGTGCTCAGTCTTCGGGAATTGAACATCCACAGATTTTATATACCAAGTGGGTCTTGGAAACAATGCCCTGCAGATACCCAGGAATAACTGTACTCTCTTGGAACATTTAAGTATATGATATAGTATTATTAGCTAAAGTCACCATGCTATATATTAGATCTCCATATGTTAATTTTATAACTGTAAGTCTCTACCCTTTGTGCAATATCTGTTCATTTCCATTAATGCTTCTTAAAGATTATTAAAAAACTGCTTCAGATCATTTTAAAGAAATAATTTTTATCAAAATAAGATGAATTTTAAGTCTAGTTATGATATTAGCTCTTTTATTAATAGTAGAATGAAGCCACAGAAAGACTGGCTTTGAGGGGATAAGAGATACAGGGCATACATACCATGTCTTCCTAATGAGACAGCCAGTAAGTTGAGTGACAGGGGACTAGCAATGGGCACTAACTGGGAAAGGAGGAGGAGCTTGGACAGGAAATATAGTCCTTCAAAGCCAGAAGGAAAGAGTAAGGATATAGAGCCAGGAGAAGGAGGACCTTGGCAGTGTGATGCCCAAACTTGAATAGCCTAACTTCTGGATACTGAAATGTTTGGCTACAAGTAGTCTGTAGATTATAACTGTTCTGCCATAGTGAATAATTTTAGGAATGATAGATAACAATATATTAATCGCCCTCCATATTATTGCCTCTAGACAAATATACTGGAGTTCCCTTTTTATCTATAAAACAACAGAAAAAAAGACCAGTATCAGTTAATAGGAAGTAATATTGTAGAGTGTTTTTCTAATGTGTTTTAAAAATAACCACTTTCTGAAGAACATAAAGCCAATATATTATTACCCCCAGACAAAAATCAGAGTAGTTATGAATCGCATAAATTCACAAACCTAGCAATTACTGGAGCAAAACTAAAATCTGAGTCTTTGCACTCCAAATCCTTTACACTATGATTGCATTAACCTGCTTTTTCATTTGAGAGCAAACGAAAATTAAAGGTACATTTTGCTTACCTCATAGCTTTGCCCGTGGCCTGCTACAACTTTAGGACATACTAAGAATATCTTCTAAACCTGTGTAAATGTTTTGTCCTTTGCTTATTCATTCTCTTTTACTACTGGTTGAAAAATACTGCATTTCATAGAATCAAAGACTCTGCAAATTATAAAATCCAAGGATTAATTTTAATTTTGATTAAGAAGGAAAAAAATAAACAATTGAACCGCATATGATATATGCATAAGAGATATGCTCTATCTCTTAAAATGTCCTTTAACAATCACTTCGAGTTACTTAGCTAACTCTAAAAATCACATTTTTATCACATATTCTCTCAGTTCAGTTCAGGCGCTCAGCTGTATCCAACTCTTTGCCACCCCATGGACTACAGCACATCAGGCTTCCCTGTCCATCACCAACTCCCGGGGCTTACTCAAACTCATGTCCATAGAGTCGGTGATGCCATCCATCCATCCATCTCATCCTCTGTCTTCCCCTTCTCCTGCCTTCAGTCTTTCCAGCATCAGGGTCTTTTCAAATGAGTCAGTTCTTCACATCAGGTGACCAAAGTATTAGAGTTTCAGCTTCAGTATCAGTCCTTCCAATGACTGATTTCCTTTAAGATTGATTGGTTTGATCTCCTTGAAGTTCAAGGGACTGTCAAGAATATTCGCCAACACCACAGTTCAAAAGCATCAATTCTTCAGTGCTCAGTTTTCTTTATAGTCCAACTCTCACATATATACATGACTACTGGAAAAACCATAGCTTTGACTAGATGGACGGTTGTTGGAAAAGTAATGTCTCTTTTTCAATATGTTGTCTAGTTTGGTCATAGTTTTTCTTTCAAGGAGCAAGCAGCTTTTAATTTCATGACTGCAATCACCATCTGCAGTGATTTTGGAGCCCAGAAAAATAAGTCTGTCACTGTTTCCATTGTTTCCCCATCTATTTGCCATGAAGTGATGGACTGGATGCCATGATCTTCATTTTTTGAATGTTGAGTTTTAAGCCAGCCTTTTCACTCTCCTCTTTCACTTTCATCAATAGGCTCTTAAGTTCCTCTTTGCTTTCTGCCATAAGGGTGGTGTCATCTGCATATCTGAGGTTATTGATATTTCTCCTGGCAATCTTGATTCCAGTTTGTGCTTCATCCAGCCTGGCATTTCACATGATGTAGTCGGCATATAAGTTAAATAAGCAGGGTGACAATATACAGCCTTGATGTACTCCTTTCCCTCTTTGGAATCAGTCTGTTGTTCCATGTCCAGTTCTAACTGTTGCTTCTTGACTTGCATATAGAGTTCTCAGGAGGTAGGTCAGGTGGTCTGGTATTCTCATCTCTTGAAGAATTTTGCACAGTTTGTTGTGATCCACGCAGTCAAAGGCTTTGGCGTAGTCAATAAAGCAGAAGTAGTTGTTTTTCTGGAACTTTCTTGCTTTTTCAATGATCCAGTGAAAAGAAGCCTGGTATGCGGCAATTTATAGGGTGCAATGAATTGCACAGGACTTTAAGACTGAATGGCAACAGTAAGGAGGGAAAAGTGTCATAAAGTATGTGATCAGTTCATGCACAACTCTTTGTTTTATTGATTGTGAGAAAAAAGGGTGGTGCTACAGGGTTTAAATGGTTAATTTTTAAGCTCAAGTAGGCCTGGGTGCTATGTGTTTAGGTCATCAAGTATTTAATGTCTTCCATTTAGTGGTGGTTTTAGTATCTCTGCAACAACTCAGTAAATGTACATCATATACTGTTATCTAGATACTTAAGAGAGGAACTAAAGCAGAGACTATGGGAGATGGGTCTATTCCAGGAAGGTCCCATAAGATGCTATTTGCTTACATAAGTTCCTGCTTGATTTTGTTAATAGTAAGAGCAGATTGTATAATCTGAACAAAACCTTCTGTAGGTCAGGTCACACGGCAAAGAACAATAACAACAACAAAAAATGGGTGAAGATGAACCTGAGTAAAGGTGAGCACTAAACTTGAGAGTGCTTTTCCGTTATGACTTCTTCTGACCTCAGAAGTGCCTGAGAAGCTGAGAAAGTAAACAGTGCTTTTAAAACAGGGACAAACATTAGAGTTCAATATTGCCAAGTGAGTGGCCTGTAAGAGCCTCCACACTTTGAGATAAGATTGTGACCAGCAACACTAACATGGGTAGAATAGGATGATAAAATAATTAACTCAGAAACCCCATTAGGGAATTGTAGATAGAGAGGGACTCTTTGGGGCTTTGGGAGACCACATTCAGACTAATGATTACTCAAAAAAGATGGGAAAATTCTGAAACAATGTGAGCTTGCTTGACTCATAAAGCAAAATAAGTCAAGTAAAACCAAAGTCAGATTGGCTTGCTTAACAATAAAATCAAGCTAACTTGCTTAGCAACAAAACCATGCAACAGAAGAAGCACGAGGCATGTCCCAAAAGCATAAAATAATGGTGGAATTAGGCCTACATCCTGCCCAGTGAGCTCAGTGAGTTTATCACCACCCGAACATGCTCTTTGTCCCCTAAAATATATTCTTAACACAGTGCCCCCCAAACAATAAAATGATACTAGAAAATAAGGCCTATGATCTGCCCGGTGGTATCATCAAGATAATGACTCCCAAAACAAGCTCTGTGCACACACAAAAAACAATCATTTATGGAAAGTTGAGTTTTCAAATTGAAAGATCTGGAAATATTTTTTCCAAAGTGCTATGATAGTCCTGGCCTGACTGTATGCTATGCTAAGTCACTTCAGTTGTGTCTGACTCTGTGCGACCCCATAGACGGCAGCCCACCAGGCTCCCCCGTCCCTGGGATTCTCCAGGCAAGAACACTGGAGTGGGTTGCCATTTCCATCTCCAATGCATGAAAGTGAAAAGTGAAAGTCAGGTAGCTCAGTCGTGTCCGACTCTTAGCGACCCCATAGACTGCAGCCTACCAGGCTCCTCTGCCCATGGGATTTTCCAGGCAAGAGTACTGGAGTGGGGTGCCATTGCCTTCTCTGGCCTGACCTGACTGTATAGGGACAAGTAAACTTCCCTTCCCTCCTTGGGGGAGGAACTAAATGTTGCAAATGTGACATCTAGTCAAGAAAGACAAAGAAGTTCTTCTCCCCCTTCCCTCTCTTTGTAAAATTGTAACCCACTGAGTACTTGGGGAAGTACAACACTTGCCTGCTTGCTAGTAAACCTTACGAGCACCCTGTTCTAATAAATCACTTCTTATCTATCACTTTGCCTCAAGCTGAATTTGTTTCTATGTTAAGTCATAAAGGACTGTGGTGCTGGAGCTCTTTGGAGCTCTGAAAGTGACACCTAACAGCTTCAGCTAGTGACTGTGGCAGGACTGTGGTAAGATAAGGTCTGAGGTCTAGTCCTAGAAGGGCCATGGGATACTTCTGGCCAGGAGTTCCAGGGAGGATGCTCCACTGATGACAGCCCCTTTCACTCAAGCCAGTCAACCTCAAACGCTTTGGAGCTCTGATTGGGTTCCTAGGTACAGGCCAGGGGAATGAAGCTATGGAAGTTTAAAGATATGGAACTGGAGGAATGATGGCAGTCTGTATGAGTTGCCATAGGAAAGTGGTATGGAAATATGGGAAGTATCTTAGTGCTGGTACAGGAGATAAGGGAAATGGCATATAGAAAGAAAGAAATTTCACTGTCTGGGATGCTTTGGCCAGATTTGAGTCCTGGCTACAAAGAAACATTAAAAAGGCAGTTTTGATGTTTGTGCGCATCAAACAGCTAGCCGGGAATAAAGCCAGTCACTATAGGATGCAGGATTTAGCAATTTATAATCTTCTCTTTCACTCTGACGTTTTCCTTCTACAGTAAGTTCTACATCTGTTTCTGTTCCATTTCTTTTCTTTTAATTCCAAGACCTGTATGATCACCAGAGTGTAACAATCCATTCTTAGTTTGTCACGGAACCAGCTTATAAGACTTAAAGTACTTTTCCATAATTACTAGGAGTGCCCAACTGAGGAGGACCTACTAGGCTCTGATGTCAGTCTTTTCCTCCCTCTGGCTCTTGCAAATGTTAACTCTTTTATATCTGACTTGAAGCCAGAACAATTTCAGATTATTGTTGGAACTGCTAGGGACATCTTCAGTATATACATTTGCAGCAATTTCTAGAGCACTAACATCTGGTTGGGAGACTACTTTGGAAGGGATACAATCTAAAGTCATAGGTGTAAGTCTTGATCAAATTACACGTGACCAAAACTTTTGGATAGCTCAGGAATCAGAGACATCTCCCCAGGTTTGGGTCTAAGATGGGTCAAATTGAATCAATCCCAGTTGACACCCCTCTGGGACATTTACTCTAAGATCGGGAAAATTTTTGAATAAGATTTGAAAAAGAAAAAGCTTATCAGAATATATAACCAGGTTTGGCTGCAATGTAAGTTAGGAAGCCAAGAAAAGTGACCACTGAATGGGTCTCGAAATTATACTACTATATTGCAATTAGATTTACACTGTAGAAGGGAATGAAAATGGAGTGAAATACCATATGTTCAGATTTTTATGACCTGCATTTAGAAAATGTAACTGGAAGGGAATCTAATATATGTGTAACCCAGAAAACTAATTTAAGGAAGGAATCAGAGAACATTTTAGCTGATGCAGCTTATGGGGCCATGCAAAGACCAGATCCCCCACAGGAAGAAGCTGCTGCTCTGGCAGCAGCAGCTGTCCTGGCAGGAGCCATTCCCCACCCTCCGGAAGCTATTGTGCCAACAGAGGCTCTCATTATCTTCGAGAGCTGCTACTCCTGTCGAAGCTAAAATCCCTGAGGAAACTGTACCCAACAGTGAGGAGAGGCCACTACCACATTCTAGAACTCCTTCTCTATATCTTGAGTTACCCAAGGGACCCCATCTCAGCCGTTACACCCACACTGGCCTAAGTTACCAGCCAACTGCCCGTACGCTCTTGCCTTTGAGGGAAGTTCCAGATAGGAATCAAGGAACAATAAGAGTCCATGTGCCCTTTTTGATGTCTGATCTAAGGCTGGCAGAGGATAAATTGGGAAGTTTTTCTGAGGACCCTGAACTTTACTAAGCAGTTTACCAGGTTAATGAGACCCTTTGATCCCACTTGGGGAGATTTACAAATTTTAGTATTTCACTGCTGCATCCCAGATGAAAACAGCATATAATACTAGCAGCCAGAGCTCATTCTGGCCAAATGGCAACTAGAGCCCAACAGGAACATGCAGTCTTTCATGTGGGGAATTACACCATCCCTGTGGCTGATCCACAGTGGAATTACCAGATAAATTCTACTGATAGGCACAGATGCAACCATATGACTAACTATTTGAAAGAAGGCATGAAGAAACTTACAGTAAAGTCTGTTAACTATGAGAAAGTAAAAGAAGTCCAACAGGGACCAGATGAAAATCCGGCAGTTTTTGAAAGGAGATTAATGGAAGCTTTTAGAAAGTATACATACATGGATCCATCCTCCCTGAAGGGACAGGCCCTTTGGCTATATATTTCATAGCCCAATCTGCCCCAGATACCAGGCACAAAATTCAAAAGGAGACTTCTAGTCCCAGACCTCTATGAATGATTTATTCTAATTGGTTTATTCAGTTTTCAATAACAGGGATATGACCAAAAAGGCTGAATGGATGCACAGAGATAAACAAAAGGCTTAAATGAGTGCAATGGATTTTGTCCACTCAGTCCACTCAGGGACCACCAAATAAGAGGCCAGGCTGTGTAGGCCAATCTGATCATGGTGGACCACAAGGCCCATGGATACCCAGATAAAATCAGTGTGCCCTGTGTGTATAAAAGGGACACTGGAGGAAAGACTGTGGTCAATACACTCTTTGCAAACAGCTAAAACACTGGCAGAGGGAATGCCCCAGATGACAGTAAGCAATGGGGCCCCCTTGGCTTCTTAAAATTTCACAGTCAGAAGACTGACAGGACCCAAGATCAGAAGTGGCCCTTCTGAGAGACTCCTTCTACATAACTAACACCAAGCCTTGGGTTATCACTGAAGTGGCAGGCCACTTGAAAGAATTTCTTATAGACACTGATACAACCTTATCAGTATTAACTCAAATGATTAGAAATCTTTGTGGTCATCAGGCATAAGTTATGAACGTATCAAGAAAAAGACAGGGGCACACTTTCCTGGAAACCCTTGTGTGTAACATTAACGGCAACAACTTTTACATTCCTTTTTGTTTGTGCCTGAATGTCCTACCCCTTTAATAGGAAGAGATTCATTAATCAAGTTTGGGGCCACTCTGATGCTCAGGGGACAAGGAAAACTTATTCATCATCAAATGATTTAAACAGAGAATAAAAAGTAACAGACCAAGTCTACAATTGAGATAGAAACCTTAGCAAATCTTGAAGTTTAAAACACTGAGGTTCCAGGCTTAGCCAAAGACATTCAGCCAGTAGTTATCAGGCTAAGCCCTGGATGAAAATATCCATGTAAAAAACAATATCCTTCAAAGCTAGAAGCCCCAGACAGAAATTTCTCCTGTAGTGAAGAAGTATGTTTCATATGGATTATTGGTACCCTGTCAGTCACCATGTAATACTCTGATATTACCCATTCTTAAACCTACTGAAGAATATTGATTTCCAATAAACCCACGGGCTATTAACGAAGCTGTGGAACTGATTTATCCTATTGTTCCTAATCTTTATACTATCTTGACCCTGATCCCAGAGGAAGCAAATTGGTTTGTTGTGTTAGATTTAAAGGATGTCTTTTTCTGCATCCCCCTGGCATAGGAATATTAATTCCTTTTTGTCTTTCAGCAGACAAACTCCAAAACAAAAAGAAACCTGACAATACACCTGGACCCGACTTCCTCAAGGATTCAGGAACAGCCCACATATTTTTGGAAATGCCTTAGCACAAGATTTGAAAGGAATACATTTATTGAATGGATTCATTCACAATAATATGTAGGATTTTAAATATCAAGTTCTTCTAAAAAAAATCAGATTAAACTACTGTTAAGGCCCTAATTCATTTGTGGGAAAAGGGCTACTGGATATCAAAATCTAAAGCACAAATTTCTAAACAAAAGTACATTATCGTGGATGCATGCTTATCACAGGAAAAAAATCTGTGGCTGCTGATAGAATAATAATTCAAAAGTTGAAGCCAACCAGAAACAGTGAAACAGCTTACAGTCTTTTCGGCAGTGACTGAATATTATCGGATTTGGATTCCAGGCTATGGGTTAGATGTTAAACCATTGCTAAAACAAAGCACAGAAACTGGTCCATTAAATCGGGGGAAAATAGAAGAACAGGTCTTTCACACTCTAAAGGAAAAATTACTATCCTCCAGCTCTGGGGTTGCCTAATTTAGAAAAAAACAATCTTTTTCCTGTTTGTAACTGAAGGTAGGGTTGCAGCTCCCCAGCATGTAGGTCCTACCTATCAACCTGTTGCATATCCGTCTAAGAGTCTGGACCAAACAACAATAGGATGGCCACCTTGCTTATAGGTGGTTGCAGCAACTGTCTTACTAGTAACTGAGGCTACTGAACTGACACAGGGCAAGAGGATGACAGTATTCACACCCCATCAAGTAGTTTCAGTTTTACAAGCAAAAGGAAACCACTGGATGACTGGAGGACACATCATTAAGCCCTTGATCATGCCCTTCTCTTGGACATGCCAGAAGTAGATCTAAAGGTATGTCAAATTTTAAACTCAGTGACTTTCCTCCCCAATTTACATATAGAAGGAGATGAGAAAGAAAAACCTTTGCTTCATGACTGTAACAGCCTATTAAACAAATTTATTCTAGTAGACCTGACTTTAAAAAAGCTCCAGTTGATAATCCTGATGTTGAATGGTATACAGATGATGCAGTTTTATTGAAGAAGAAAAGAGCAAGGCAGGATATATCTTATAATAGTGTTTATGACACTGTAAAATATGGACTTCTTCCCAAGTGGCTTTCTTCCCTCTTTCCAGAGGGCTGAACTTATAACATTAATCATGGCACTTAAACTGGCAAAAGGAAGAAAGCCATAATTTATACAGACACTGTTGTTGTTCAGTAGCTAATCCATGCCCAACTCTTTGCAACCCCATGGGCTACAGCATGTCAGGCTTCCCTGTCCTTCACTATATTCCAGAGTTCACTCAAACTTCATGTCCATTGAGTTGGTGATGGCATCCAACGAATCTCATTTTCTGTTTCCCCTTTCCCTCCTGTCCTTAATCTTGCCCAGCATCAAAGTATTTTCCAATGAGTCAGCTCTTTGAATCAGGAGGCCAGAGTGTTGGAGCTTCACCTTTAGCATCAGTCATTCCAATGCATATTCAAAGTTGATTTCCTTTAGGATTGACTGGTTTGATGTTCTTACAGTCCAAGGGACTCTCAAGAGTCTTCTCCAGCACCACAATTCAAAAGCGTCAATTCCTTAGTGCTCAGCCTTCTTTATGGTCCAACTCTCACATCCATACATGACTATCAGAAAAACTATAGTTTTGACTACATGAACTTTTGTCAGCCAAGTGAAGTCTTTGTTTTTTAATATGCTGTCTAGGTTGGCCATAGCTTTTCTTCCAAGGAGCAAGCATCTTTCAATTTCATGGCTTTCAAGTTGCTTCAGTTGTGTTTGACTCTTTGCGACCCTATGGACTGTAGCCCACCAAGCTTCTCTGTCCATGGGATTCTTCAGGCAACAATACTACAGTGGGTTGCCATTCCCTTCTCCAGGGGATCTTTCTGACCCAGGGATTGAACCCACATCTCCTTAGACTCCTGCACTGCAGGTGGATTCTTTCCCCTGAGCCACCAGGGAAGCCGATAATTTCAGAACTGAAGAAAATAAAATTTGCTGCTCTTTCCACTTTTTTCATTTTGCCATGAATTGATGGGAACAGATGCCGTGATCTTAGTTTCTTGAATGCTGAGCTGTAAGCCAGCTTTTCCACTGTCCACTTTCACTTTCATCAAGAGACTCTTTAGTTCCTTTCTGTTTTCTATTAGAGTGGTATCATCTACATATCTGAGGTTACTGATATTTCTTGCAGTAATCTTGATTCCAGCTTATGACTCAGTCAACCTGGTATTTTGCATTACCATACTCTGCATATACATTCCATAAGCAGGTGACCATACAGAGCCTTGATGAATTCCATTCCTAACTTCAAATCAGTCCATTGTTCCATGTACAGTATTAACTATTGTTTCTTGTCCTGCATACAGGAGACAGGTAAGGTGGTGTGGTACTCCCATCTCTTTAAGAATTTTCAAAGTTTGTTCTGATCATTATATCTACTACTGTGGGCAGGAATCCCTTACGACAAATGGAATAGCCATCATAGTCAACAGAAGAGTACTTAGATGCAATCTCAAAAATGACAGAATGATCTCTGTTCATTTCCAAGGCAAGCCATTCAATATCACGGCAATTCAAGTCTATTCCCCGACCAGTAATGCTGAGGAAACTGAAGTTGAACAGTTCTATGAAGACCTACAAGACCTTTTAGAACTAACACCCAAAAAAAGATGTCCTTTTCATTATAGGGGACTGGAATGCAAAAGTAGGATGTCAAGAAACACCTGGAGTAACAGGAAAATTTGGCCTTGGAATATGGAATGAAACAGGGCAAAGGCTAATAGAGTTTTGCCAAGAAAATGCACTGGTCATAGCAAACACCCTCTTCCAACAACACAGGAGAAGATTCTACACATGGCCATCACCAGATGGCCAGCGCCAAAATCAGACTGATTATATTCTTTGCAGCCAAAGATGGAGAAGCTCTGTACAGTCAGCAAAAACAAGACTGGGAGCTGACTGTGGCTCAGATCATGAACTCCTTATTGCTAAATTCCGACTTAAATTGAAGAAAGTAGGGAAAACCACTAGACCATTCAGGTATGACTTAAATCAAATCCCTTATAATTATACAGTGGAAGTGAGGATAGATTTAAGGGCCTAGATCTGATAGACAGAGTGCCTGATGCACTATGGATGGGGGTTCATGATATTGTACAGGAGACAGGGATCAAGACCATACCCAAGGGAAAAAGTGCAAAAATGCAAAATGGTTGTCTGAGGAGGCCTTAAAAATAGCTTTGAAAAGATGAGAAATGAAAAGCAAAGGAGAAAAGGAAAGATATAACCATCTTAATGCAGACTTCCAAAGAATAGCAAGAAGAGATAAGAAAGCCTTCCTCAGTGATCAATGCAAAGACATAGAGGAAAACAATAGAATGAGAAAGACTAGAGATCTCTTCAAGAAAATTAGAGATACCGAGGGAACATTTCATGCAAAGATGGGCTCGATAAAGGACAGAAATGGTATGGACCTAACAGAAGCAGTAAATATTAAGAAGAGGTGGCAATACACAGAAGAAGTGTACAAAATAGACCTTCACAACCCAGATAATCACGATGGTGTGATCACTCACCTAGAGCCAGACATCCTGGAATGTGAAGTCAAGTGGGCCTTAGGAAGCAAAAGAAACCTCTGAACAAAGAAAGTGGAGGTGATGGAATTCCAGTTGAGCTATTTCAAATCCCAAAAGATGATGCTGTGAAAATGCTGCACTCAGTATGTCAGCAAATTTGGAAAATTCAGCAGTGGCCACAGGACTGGAAAAGCTCAGTTTTCATTCTAATCCCAAAGAAAGCCAATGTCAAAGAATGCCCAAACTACAATACAATTGCACTCATCTAACATGCTAGTAAAGTAATGCTCAAAATTCTCCAAGCCAGGCTTCAGCAATACGTGAATCATGAACTTTCAGATGTTCAAGCTGGTTTTAGAAAAGGCAGAGGAACCAGAAATAAAATTCCCAACATCTGCTGGATCATCAAAAAAGCAATAGAGTTCCAAAAAAACATCTATTTCTGCTTTATTGACTATGCCAAAGGGTTGACTGTGTGGATCACAATAAACTGTGGAAAATTCTGAAAGAGATGGGAATACCAGAGCACCTGACCTGCCTCTTGAGAAACCTGTATGAAGGTCAGGAAGCAACAGTTAGAACCGGACATGGAACAACAGACTGTTTCCAAATAGAAAAGGAGTACATCAAGGCTGTATATAGTCACCCTGATGATTTAGCTTGTATGCAGAGTGCATCATGAGAAGCACTGGGCTGGAAGAAGCACAAGCTGGAATCACGATTGCTGGGACAAATATCAATAACCTCAGATATACAGATGACACCACCCTTATGGCAGAAAGTGAAGAAGAACTAAAGAAGCTCTTGATGAAAGCGAAAGAGGAGAGTGAAAAAGTTGGCTTAAAGCTCAACATTCAGAAAATGAAGATCATGGCATCCGGTCCCATCACTTCATGGGAAATAGATGGGGAAACAGTGGAAACAGTAGCTGACTTTATTTTTTGGGGCTCCAAAATCACTGCAGATCGTGATTGCAGCCATAAAATTAAAAGACACTTACTCCTTGGAAGGAAAGTTATGACCAGCCTAGATAGCATATTAAAAAGCAGAGACATTACTTTGTCAACAAAGGTCTGTCTAGTCAAGGCTATGGTTTTTCCTGTGGTCATGTATGGATGTGAGAGTTGGACTGTGAAGAAGGCTGAGCACCAAAGAATTGATGCTTTTGAACTGTGGTGTTGGAGAAGACTCTTGAGAGTCCCTTGGACTACAAGGAGATCCAACCAGTCCATCCTAATTGTGATCAGTCCTGGGTGTTCATTGGAAGGACTGAGGTTGAAGCTGAAACTCCAATACTTTGGCCACCTGATGCAAAGAGCTGACTCATTTGAAAAGACCCTGATGCTGGGAAAGATTGAGGGAAGGACGAGAAGGGGACAACAGAGGATGAGATTGTTGGATGGCATCACCAACTCAATGGACATGGGTTTTGGTGAACCCCGGGCGTTGGTGATAGACAGGGTCGCCTGGCATGCTGCGGTTCATGGGACTGCAAAGAGTTGGACAGTCAAAGGCTTTAGTGTAGTCACTGAAGTAGATGTTTGGAATTCCCTTTGTTATTCTATGATCCAACGAATGTTGGAAGTTGGATCTCTGGTCCTTGTCTTTTCTAAATCCAGCTTGTACATCTGGAATTTCTCGGTTCACCTACTGTTGAAGCCTAGCTTGAAGGATTCTGAACATTACCTCTACAGCATGTGAAATGAGCACAATTGTATGGTAGTTTGACCGTTCTTTGGCATTGCATTTCTTTGAGATGAGAGTGAAAACTGACCTTTTCCAGTCCTGTTGTCACTATTGAGTTTTACAAATTTGCTGGCATATTGAGTTCAGCACTTGAACAGCATCATCTTTTAGGGTTTGAAATAGCTCAGCTGGAATTCCATCACCTCTATTAGTTTTGTTTGAAGTAATGCTTCCTAGGGCCCTCTTGGTTTCACATTCCAAGATTTCTGGCTCTAGGTGAGCGACCACATAGTCATGGCTATCTGGTTTAAGGCTTTTTTATGTATAGTTCTAAGTTCTAGGAGGTCTTGTAGGTCTTGTCTTCATAGAATCATTCAACTTCAGCTTCTTCAGCATTAGTGGTTGGGGCATAGACTAGGATTACTGTGATAGTCAATGGTTTGCCTTGGAAATGAACAGAGATCATTCTATCATTTTTGAAACTGCACCCAAGTACTGCATTTCTGACTCTTTCTTCACTATGAGGGTACTCCATATTTTTTAAGGGAATCTTTCCCACAGTAGTAGATATAATGGTAATATGAATTAAATTCTCCCATTCCCCTCCATCTTAGTTCACTGATTCCTAAAATGTTGATGTTTACTCTTGCCATCTCTTGCTTGATAATGCCAGGTTACTTTGATTCATATCCAGGACCTAACATTGCAGGTTCCTATGCAATATTGTTCTTTAGAGTATCAGACTTTACTTTCACCACCAGATAGGTCCATAACTAAGAGTCACTTGCACTTTGGTCTAGGCTCTTCATTCTTTATGGAGCTATTTCTCCACTCTTTCTGAGTAACATACAGACTCTAAGTATTGCTTTTTGATTCTCTGTGCTGTTGTCACTATTTGGAGGGAAAGCCGTATGCTAAATGCTAAGAAGTCCCCTCTTAAGTATGAAAAGGGAATCCTTAAATTATTAAAGGCAGTGTAGGACCCTAAATAAATACTTGTGGTGCACTGTAAGGGACACCAACCTCTAGCTTCTGGATTAGAAAATGGAAAGGGAAATCACTGAGCTTATGACAAACAAAGACAGCAGCTTGTATATTAACAGACAACATTCAGGCAGTTTTATTTTTATTTTATTTTATTACTATTTTATTTTTTAGCTTTTTTAAACATTTATATTTATTTATTTTAATTGGAGGCTAATTACTTTACAAAATTGTATTGGTTTTGCCACATAAAAATTCCCAAGCCTAGTAGAAGAAATGTTACAAACTTGCTACTTCAAGGAAGGGGAGGACTGGGCTAAAAGTAGAGGATTAATAAATCAAAGAAGATGGGACATGCTAAATAAAAGGATTATGATTCCACAAGTCCAAAAGTAAAAACTAATTAAGGCTTTACACGAAATTTCCATTATGAATATGAAGTTTTTGGAATTTGTTAATATATTTGTTTATGGGAAGGGAAATGAAGACTGTGGTGGTGCAAATCACCAAATCATGTGACACCTACTTACAAAACAACCCTGAAACTGCCACTACCCCGTGTATTAGTTAAACCTGATCAACACAGAGGAAGCTATCTAGGAGAGGATTGGCAGACTGATTCTACTCAAATGCCCAGGTCCCAGGGATATAAATATTTGTTATTGATGGTAGACACATTTACAAGTTGCATAAAGGCATTCCCTATATGAACCGAGTGGGCTTCAAAAGTAACAAAAATTTTACTTAAGGAAATAATCCCTTGGTTTTGTTTAACCTCAATCTATACAAAGTGATAATCAGCCCACGTGAGTGCCTAGGTACCTAGTCACCAGTCATGTCTGACTCTTTGCAACCTATGGACTGTAGACCCCCAGGCTCCTCTTTCCACAGGATTCTCTAGGCAAGAATACTGGAGTGGATTGCTATGCTGTCCTCCAGGGAATCTTCCCGACCCAGGGATCGAATCTGCATCTCCTGTGCTTCCTGTATTGCAGGTGGATTCTTTACTGCTGAGCCACCAAGGTAGCCCAAAGGGCCTGCATTTTTCTCTAAAATCACCCAACAAATATATAAAACTTTGGAAGTAAGGTATTTCTTTCTTGCTGCATGGAGATTCCAATCCTCAAGGAAAGTAGAAAAGATGAATGAGCTAGCTCACAGTGAAGTGAGCTATAGTTGAATTATGCCAAGAGACTGGAGAAAAATGGGTCCAAGTATTACCAGTTTCTCTAATGAGAATAAGAGCAGCCCCTAAGGAATAACTAAAGGTTGGTCTCTATGAGTTAATGTATGGGAGAACTTTCTTAACAAATGACTTTGTGTTAGATGAAAAAGCAACTGTACTTAAAGATTATGCTATTAATCTAGGACAAGTAAAATGGGCTCTAAAAAAACATAGGAAAATTTATTGTCAGATAAGACAGAGATTCATCAAAACAGTTAACATCAACCTAAGAGACTGGGTTCTAATTAAAAGTTAGAAAGAGGGGTCATCCAATGATTAGTTATGACCAAGATGGTTAGAAAAGGTCAACCTCCCAAGACTGAAGCAGGAAGAAATAGAAATTATGAACTACCCAATTACAAACACTGAAATCAAAACAGTGATCAAAATCTCCCCAAAAGACTTTAATACCCCTCTCACACCTCTGGATAGATAAAACAAACAGAAAATTAGCAAGGAAATACAAACTTTAAATGATATAATGGACCAGTTAGACCTAATTGATATCTATAGGACATTTCACCCCAAAACAATGAATATCACCTTTTTCTCAAGTGCACACGGAATATTCTCCAGGCTAGATCACATTCCAAGCCATAAATCTAGCCTTGGTAAATTAGAAAAAAACTGAAATAATTTCAAGCATCTTTTCTGTTCACAATGCAGTAAGATTAGATGTCAACTACAGGAAAAAAAAAACTATTAAAAATACAAACATATGGAGGCTAAACAATGCACTTCTGAACAAATAAAAAAAATCACAGAAGAAATAAAAAAAGAAACCACAATATTCATTTAAACAAATGAAAATGAAAACAAAACAATCCAAAACCTATGGGATTCACTAAAAGCAGTGCTAAGGGGACGATTCATAGCAATACAAGTTTACCTCAAGAAACAAAAGAAAAATCAAATAAATAACCTAACTTTACACCTAAAGCAACTAGGAAAAGAAGAAATGAAGAACCCCAGGGTTAGTAGAAGGAAAGAAATCATAAAAATTAGGGCACAAATAAAAAGAAACAAAGGAGACTATAGCAAAAATCAACAAAACTAAAAGCTGGTACTTTGAGAAGACAAATAAACAAACAATTAGCCAGACTCATAAGAAAAAAAGGGAGAAGAATCAAATCAACAAGATTAGAAATAAAAATGGAGAAATCACAACAGATAAACAGAAATACAAAGAATCATACAAGACTACTATCAGCAACTATATGACAATAAAATGGATAACTTGGAAGAAATGGATGAATTCTTAGAAAAGTATAAGTTTCCAAAACTGAACCAGAAAGAAATAGAAAATCTAAACAAAACCATCAAAGCATGGAAATTGAAACTGTAATCAAAAATTTTGCAACAAACAAAAACCCAGGACCAGATGGCTTCAAAGGAAAATTCTACCAAAAATTTAGAGAAGAGCTAACACCTATCCTACTCAAACTCTTCCAGAAAATTGCAGAGGAAGGTCAACTTCCAAACTCATTTAATGAAGCCACTATCACCCTAATACCAAAACCAGATAAAGATGCCACACACACACACACACATACAAACTACAGGCCAATATCACTGATGAATATAGACGCAAAAATTCTCAACAAAATTCTATCAAAAAGAAACCAACAACATATTAAAAAGATCATACATCATGACCAAGTGGACATTGGTCTAACAATCAATCAATGTGATATACCACATTAACAAACTGAAAGATCAAAACCATATGATTATCTCAGTAGATGTGGAGAAAGCCTTTGAAAAAATTCAACACCCATTTATGACAAAAACCCTCCAGAAAGCAGGCACAAAAGGAACATACCTCAACATAATAAAAGCCATATGTTAGAAACCCACAGGAAACATTATCCTCAATGGAGAAAAATTGAAATCATTCTCCTGCACTCAATATGTCATCAAATTTGGAAAACTCAGCAGTGGCCACAGGACTGGAAAAAGTCAGTTTTCATTCCAATTCCAAAGAAAGGCAATGCCAAAGAATGCTCAGACTACTGCACAATTGCACTCATCTCACATGCTAGTAAAGTGATGCTCAAAATTCTCCAAGCCAGGCTTCAGTAATATGTGAATCATGAACTTTCAGATGTTCAAGCTGGTTTTAGAAAAGGCAGAGGAACCAGAGATAAAATTTCCAACATCTGCTAGATCATCAAAAAAGCAAGAGAGTTCCAGAAAAACATCTATTTCTGCTTTATTGACTATGCCAAAGCCTTTGACTGTGTGGATCACAATAAACTGTGGAAAATTCTGAAAGAGATGGGAATACCAGAGCACCTGACCTGCCTCTGGAGAAACCTGTATGCAGGTCAGGAAGCAACAGTTAGAACTGGACATGGAACAACAGACTGTCTCCAAATAGGTAAAGGAGTACATCAAGGCTGTATATTGTCCCCTGTTTATTTAACTTCTAGGCAGAGTACATCATGAGAAACGCTGGACTGGAAGAAACACAAGCTGGAATCAAGATTGCCAGGAGAAATATCAATAACCTCAGATATGCAGATGACACCACCCTTATGGCAGAACGTGGAGAGGAACTAAAAAGCCTCTTGATGAGAGTGAAAGAGGAGAGTGAAAATGTTGGCTTAAAGCTCAATATTCAGAAAATGAAAATCATGGCATCTGGTCCCATCACTTCATGGGAAGTAGATGGGGAAACAGTGGAAACAGTGTCAGGCTTTTTTTGGGGGGTCTCCAAAAATCACTGCAGATGGTGACTGCAGCCATGAATTTAAAAGACATTTACTCCTTGGAAGGAAGGTTTTGACCAATCTAGACAGCATATTAAAAAGAAGAGACATTACTTTGTCAGCAAATGTTTGTCTAGACAAGGCTATGGTTTTTCCAGTAGTCAGGTATGGATGGGAGAGTTGGACTGTGAAGAAAGTTGAGCGTCAAAGAACTGATGTTTTGAACTGTGGTGCTGGAGAAGACTCTTGAAAGTCCCTTGGACTGCAAGGAGATCCAACTAGTCCATCCTACAAGAGATCAGTCCTGGGTGTTCATTGGTGAGACTGATGTTGAAGCTGAAACTCTAATATTTTGGCCACCTGATGTAAAGAGCTGATTCATTTGAAAAGACCCTGATGCTGGGAAAGATTGAGGGCAGGAGGAAAAGGGGGCAACAGAGAATGAGGTGGTTGGATGGCATCACCGACTCATTGGACATGGATTTGGGTGGACTCCAGGAGTTGGTGATGGACAGGGAGGCCTGGCGTGTTGCGGTTCATGTGGTCTCAAGGAGTCGGACATGACTGAGTTACTGAATTGAACTCAACTGAACTGAAAGTCAGGAACAAGACAAAGGTGCCCAGTCTCATCACTACCATTGAACATAGTTTTGGAAGTTTTAGCCACAGCAATCAGAGCAGAAAAAGAAATAAAAGGAATCCAGATTGGAAAAAAGAAGTAATACTCTCACTGTTTGCAGATGACATGATCCTCTACATAGAAAACCCTAAACACCCAACCAGAAAATTACTAGAGCTAATCAATGAATACAGCAAAGTTGCAGGATATAAAATTAACACACAATAATCCCTTGCATTCCTATACACTAACAATAAGATAACAGAAAGAGAAATAAAGGAAACAATTTCATTCACCATTGCAATGAAAAGAAGAAAACACTTAGGAATAAATCTACCTAAAGAAACAAAAGACCTATATATAGAAAACTATAAAACATTGATGAAAAAGATCAACGATTACACAAATAGATGGAGAAATATACCATGTTCGTGGATCAGAAGAATCAATATAGTGAAAATGAGTATACTACCTAAAGCAATCTATATATTCAACACAGTCCCTTTCAAGTTACCAATGGTATTTTGAAGAGAACTAGAACAAATAATGTCACAGTTTATATGGAAATATAAGAAACCTCGAATAGCCAAAGCAATCTTGAGAAAGAAGAATGGAACTGGAGGAATCAACCTGCCTGACTTCAGATATACTACAAAGCTACAGTCATTAATACAGTATGGTATTGGCACAAAGACAGAAATATAGATTCAATGGAACAAAATAGAAACCCCAGAGAAATCCATGTACCTAAGGACACTTTATCTTTGATAAAGGAGGCAAGAATATATGATGGAGAAAAGACAATCTCTTTAACAAATGGTGCTGGGAAAACTGGTCAACCACTTGTAATAGAATGAACCTAGAACACTTTCTAACACCATACACAAAAAAAACTCAAAATGGATTAAAGATCTAAACGTAAGACCAGAAACTATAAAACTCCTAGAGGAGAATATAGGCAAAACACTCTCTGACATACATCACAGCAGGATGCTCTATGACCCACCTCCCAGAGTAATGGAAATAAAAGCAAAAATAAACAAATGGGACCTAATTAAACTTAAAAGCTTTTGCACAACGAAGGAAACTATAAGCAAGGTGAAAAAGCCTTTAGAATGGGAGAAAATAATAGCAAACAAGGCAACAAAGAATTAATCACAAAAACATACAAGCAATTCCCCCAGCTAAATTCCAGAAAAATAAAAAAACCCAATCAAAAAATAGACCAAAGACCTAAACAGATATTTCTCCAGAGAAGACATAAAGATGGCCAACAAACACATGAAAAGATGCTCAACATCACTCATTATCAGTTCAGTTTAGTTCAGTTGCTCAGTTGTGTCCGACTCTTTGGGACCCCATGAATTGCAGCATGCCAGGCCTCCCTGTCCATCACCAACTCCCGGAGTTCACTCAGACTCATGTCCATCAAGTCTGTGATGCCATCCAGCCATCTCATCCTCTGTCGTCCCCTTCTCCTCCTGCCCCCAATCCCTCCCAGCATCAGAGTCTTTTCCAGTGAGTCAGTTCTTCACATGAGGTGGCCAAAGGACCGGAGTTTCAGCTTTAGCATCATTCCTTCCAAAGAAATCCCACAGCTGATCTCCTTTAGAATGGACTGGTTGGATCTCCCTGCAGTCCGAGGGACTCTCGAGAGTCTTCTCCAACACCACAGTTCAAAAGCATCAATTCTTTGGCGCTCAGCCACAGTCCAACTCTCACATCCATACATGACCAATGGAAAAACCATAGCCTTGACTAGACAGACCTTAGTCGGCAAAGTAATGTCTCTGCTTTTGAATATGCTATCTAGGTTGGTCATAACATTTCTTCCAAGGAGTAAGCGTCTTTTAATTTCATGGCTGCCGTCACCACCTGCAGTGATTTTGGAGCCCCCCAAAATAAAGTCTGGCACTGTTTCCACTGTTTCCCCATCTACTTCCCATGAAGTGATGGGACCGGATGCCATGATCTTCATTTTCTGAATGTTGAGCTTTAAGCAAACTTTTTCCACTCTCCTCTTTCACTTTCATCAAGAGAGAAATGCAAATCAAAACCACAATGAGGCACCATTCCACGCCAGTCAGAATGGCTGTGATCCAAAAGTCTACAAGCAATAAAGGCTGGAGAGGGTGTGGAGAAAAGGGAAGCCTCTTACACTGTTGGTGGGGATGCACACTGGAGAACAGTGTGGAGATTTCTTAAAAAATTGGAAATAGAACTGCCATGTGACCCAGCAATCCCACTGCTGGGCATACACACCAAGGAAACAGAACTGAAAGAGAAACGCGTGCCCCAACATTCATCACAAAGAAACCTAGATGTTCATCAGCAGATGAATGGATAAGAAAGCTGTGATACATATACACAATGGAGTATTACTCAGCCATTAAAAAGAATGCATTTGAATCAGTTCTAATGAGATGGATGAAACTGGAGCCTATTTTACAGAGTGAAGTAAGTCAGAAATAATAACACAATATAGTATATTAAGGCATATACATGGAATTTAGAAAGGTGGTAACAATGACCATATATGTAAGACAGCAACAGAGACACAGATATAAAGAACAGACTTTTGGACTCTGTGGGAGAAGGTGAGGGTGGGATGATTTGATAGAATAGCATTGAAAGATGTATATTTCCATATGTGCAGTAGATCACCAGTCCCAGTTTGATGCATGAAATAGGGCACTCAATGCCAGTGCACTGGGACATCCCTGAAGGTTGGGATCGGGAGGGAGGTGGGAGGGGGGCTCAGGATGGGGGACACATGTACACCCATGGCTGATTCATGTCAATGTGTGGCAAAAACCACTACAATATTATAAAGTAATTAGCCTCAAATTAAAATAAATTATTATTTTTAAAAATCTCCCCCAAAATAAAAGCCCAGTGCCAGATGGCTTCACAGGGGAATTCTATCAGAACTTTGGAGAAGACTTAATGCTTATTTTTCTATAACTCTTCCAAAAAGTTGCACAGGAAGGAACACTTTCAAACTCATTCTACGAGGCCATAACCACCTTTATACAAAAACCCGGCAAAGACAATATGAAAAAAGAAAATTACATGCCAATATCACTGATAAACATAGGTGCAAAAATCGTCAACAGAATTCTAGCAAACAGAATTCAACAACACATTAAAAAGCTGATACACCATGATCAACTCAGGTTTATTCCAGGGATGCAAGGATTCTTCACTATATGCAAAGCAATCAACGTGATACACCATATCAACAAATTGAAAGATAAAAACCACATGATGATCTCAACAGATGCAGAAAAAGCCTTTGACAAAATTCAGCATCCATTTATGATAAAAGTGCTTCAAAAAATGGGCAAAGAATCAACCTACCTCACAATAGTAAAGGCCATATATGATAAGCCTACAGCAAACATTATTCTCAGTGGTGAAAAACTGAAAGCTTTTCCTAAGATTCCCCCCTAAGATCAGGAACAAGACAAGGGTGTCCACTCTCGCCACTATTATTCAACATAATTTTGGAAGTCCTAGATATGGCAATTAGAGAAGAAAAAGAAATAGAAGAAATCCAGATCAGAAAATAAAAAAATAAAACCCTCACTGTTTGCAGATGACATGATACTATACATAGAAAACCCAAAAGAAACTATCAAAAAATTACTAGAGCTAATTAGTGAATTCAGCAAAGCTGTAGGATACAAGGTGAATACAGAAAAATCACTTGCATTCCTATATACTAACAATGAAAAATCAGAAAGAGGAATTAAGGAATCAATACCATTCACCACTGCAAGAAAAAGAATAAAATATCTAGGAATAAACCTATCTAAGGAGAAAAAAGACCTGTATACAGAAAGCTATAAGACACTGATGAAAGAAATCCAAGATGATGTAAACAGATGGAGAGATATTCCATGTTCCTGGGTAGGAAGAATTAATATTGTGAAAATGACTACACTATCAAATGCAATCTACAGATTCAGTGAGATCCCTATCAAATTACCAAGTTCATTTTTCACAGAACTAGAACAAAAAATTTCACAATTCATATGGAAACCCAAAAGACACCCAATAGCCAAAACAGTCTTGAGAAAGAAGAATGGAGCTGGAGGAATCAACCTTCCTGTCTTCAGACTACACTAGAAAGCTACAGTCATCAAGACAGTACGGTACTGGCACAAAAACAGAAATACAGACCAATGGATAAAGACAGAGAACCCAGAGATAAACTCATGCAGAGATGGGTACCTTATTTTTGACAAAAGAGGCAAGAATATACAGTGGGGCAAAGACAGTGTCTTCAACAAATGGTGTTGGGAAAACTGGACAGCTACGTACAAAAGAATGAAACTAGATCACTACCTAACACCAAACATAAAGATAAACTCAAAATAGATTAAAGGCTTAAATGTAAGATCAGTTCAGTTCAGTTTAGTTGCTCAGTCATGTCCAACTCCTTGCAACCCCATGGACTTCAGCACATCAGGCTTCTCTGTCCATCTCCAACTCCCAGAGTTTACTCAGACTCATGTCCATTGAGTCAGTGATGCCATCCAAATATCTCATCCTCTGTCCAGGGACTATCTCTTAGAAGACAACATAAGAAGAACATTTGATGACATAAATCAAAGCAAGATCTTCGGACCCACCTCCTAGAGTAGTGAAAAGAAAAACAAAAATAAATAAATGGGACCTAATTAAACTTAAAAGCTTTGCATAGCAAAGGAAACTACAAACAAGGTGAGAAGACAACCCTCAGAATGGGAAGAAATAACAACAAAGGAAACAACTGATAAAGAATTTCCAAAATATACAAACAGCTCATACAACTAAACACCAGAAAAGCAAACAATCCAATGAAGAAGTAGGAAAGGAACTGAAGAGACATTTCTCCAAACTAGACATACAGATGGCTAATAAGCACATGAAAAGATGCTCAACATCAATCATTTTGAGAGAAATGCAAATCAAAACCACAATGAGATACCACCTCACACCAGTCAGAATGGCCATCCTCAAAAAGTCTACAAACAATAAATGCAGAGAGGGTGCGGAGAAAAGGGAACACTTGCGCTGGTGGTGGGAATGGAAACTGATACAGCCACTATGAAAGACAGTATGGAGATTCCTTAAAAAAGCTAGGAATAAAACTACCATGTGACCCAGCAATCCCACTCCTAGGCATATAGCCTGAGGAAACCAAAATTGAAAAAGACATGGACCCCAATGTTCACTGAAGCACTATTTACAATACCTAGAACATGGAAGCAACTTAGATGTCCACTGACAGATGAATGGATAAAGAAGCTGTGTATATATGTACATATATACAATGGAATACTACTGATCCATAAAAAGGAACACATTTGAATCCGTTCTAATGATGTGGATGAAAGTAGAACCTATTATACAGAGTAAAGTAAGTCAGAAAGAGAAATATAAACACCATATACTGACACATATACATGGAATCTAAAGAGATGGCACTGATGAATTTATTTTCAGGGCCACAATGGAGAAACAGACACAGAGAACAAACCTATGGGCATGGGGTAGGAGAGGGAGAAGGGGAGATGTATGGAAAGAGTAACATAGAAACTTACAATACCATATGTAAAATAGATAGACAATGGGAATGTGCTGTATGACTTAGGGAACTCAAACAGGGGCTCTGTGACAGGCTGAAGGGTGGGATGGAGAGGGAGAGGACATGGGTGTACCTATGGCTGATTCTTGTTGATGAATGAAAGAAAACCACAAAATTCTGTAAAGCAATTATCCTTCAATCAAAAAGCTAAAAAAATTAAAAATAAAAAGTTATATTAACAAATCTCACTGCAATAAATAATAGAGGGACATTCTTCTTGGTCCACCTCTCTAGAGTTAAACCCTATAACCCAACCAACCAAACTGAGCACACTTACTCTTATAAACTTGTTAAAGATCTTAAGTTTCTGTTGAAAAGGCAATCATATAGACATTTCTCCGAAGACATACAGATGGCTAACAAACACATGAAAAGATGCTCAACATCACTCATTATCAGAGAAATGCAAATCAAAACCATAATGAGGTGCCATTTCACGCCAGTCAGAATGGCTGCGATCCAAAAGTCTACAAGCAATAAATGCTGGAGAGGGTGTGGAGAAAAGGGAACCCTCTTATACTGTTGGTGGGAATGCAAACTAGTACAGCCACTATGGAGAACAGTGTGGAGATTCCTTAAAAAACTGGAAATAGAACTGCCTTATGACCCAGCAATCCCACTGCTGGGCATACATACCAAGGAAATCAGAATTGAAAGAGACACATGTAGCCCCAATGTTCATCAGAGCACTGTTTATAATAGCCAGGACATGGAAGCAACCTAGATGTCCATCAGCAGACGAATGGATAAGAAAGCAGTGGTACATATACACAATGGAGTATTACTCAGCCATTAAAAAGAATACATTTGAATCAGTTCTAATGAGGTGGATGAAACTGGAGCTGATTATACAGAGTGAAGTAAGCCAGAAAGAAAAACACCAATACAGTATACTAACACATATATATGGAATATAGAAAGATGGTAACAATAACCCTGTATGCGAGACAGCAAAAGAGACACAGATGTATAGAACAGTCTTTTGGACTCTGTGGGAGAGGGAGAGGGTGGGATGATTTGGGAGATTGGCATTAAAACATGTAAATTATCACATGTGAAATGAATCGCCAGTCCAGGTTCGATGCAGGATACAGGATGCTTGGGGCTGGTGTACTGGGATGACCCAGAGGGATAGTATGGGGAGGGAGGCAGGAGGGGGGTTCAGGATGGGGAACACGTGTACACCCGTGGTGGATTCATATTGATGTATGGCAAAACCAATACAATATTGTAAAGTAATTAGCCTCCAATTAAAATAAATAAATTTAAATTTAAAAAAATAAAAGGCAATCATAGATGGGATATGCTGATCCTATCTAGGGAACCTACATGGATAAGTGATTTCCTTACTTCTTGTTTTATTTGTACCTCTCCTCTAGATTTGAGGTGTTACGCTTGTTGGAAAAACATTGAAAAATCCCACTCTATAGCCTCCAAAACAGATAAGTACTTAGTCAAAATTTCCATTTAAAAAATTATAAGATGGTATATGATTATTAGCTTAGTTCACAATGTTCCTTCCATAAGAGCTGAAGAGAGTTCAAATGTTTTCTCATTCTGGGCTAAGCCTTATGCAGATTTTACTGATAACTCTAACTGCTGAATATGTGGTCAACTTCCCCTTTCCATCAGCTCTGGATTGCCATGGTGGGTCTCCCCACTCCAGCATGCTGATTGGCTAGCTTTAAGACATTTAATTTTAGAAAAACAAAAAAAATGCTAGTATGATCCTCCAAGAAAAAATCCATCACTTTATGGGATCACCTTAGCTGGCCTATAGCTTCCACCATATAAAATCCTGGACATCCTATGCAATTTTCATATAGTAAGACAGTTTCTCAGGCTCACTGGAAAGCCTACCCTAAAGTTAAAGACAAAACCAAAAGTCTATGGGCTGGAAATACATTCCAAATTTGGGACAGGTTTATTTGGCTCATTATAGGATATGGTAGAGTAAATGATAGAACCCTTTTGTGCTGGGAGCAGAAAAATCACTCTTGGAGAAACAAAGAATATTTTACTAGAGATATGGGATGGTTACCTAGGGATGACTGTCACCACATCACAGTTCTTAGAGATACTGAATGGTTTAAAACAAACTGGGAAAGGAGGCTTAAAATGCACTCTAGGATTCTCTTGGGTGCAAGGACATATGTTAACTTCTTTGAGCCACTCTCCAGTCAACCTCCTTATGATGGACTTCGTCTGTCATTCAATGGTATGATCATTTAGCCAACATCCTTATGCCAGGACTAGGTTTTGAAAATGTAGTTCACATTGAGGCTCTAACAAAATTTATTCAAGGAGCTTTCCATGATAGCAATAATGCCAAATCCCTCTAAATGATGAAATGGTCTCTAATCAGAAAAGCTGTTCTATAAAAGAGGATAGTCTTGGACATCATTACAGCTTCTTAGGGAGAGATCTGTGCTGTCATCAAAACAAAATGTTGCCCTTTCATTCCAGATGAATCTATTAATGTATCTCAAATGTTAAAACACATGCACACACACAAAATTGAGGCCTTACATAACCTATAACCCTCTTTCTGATTTGGGAACTGTTCTGGGAAAATGTCTTGGATCTCCAAAATCCTGATTATAATCTCTTTTGATGTCTTTTCTAATGCTCATTGTTGTGTTTCTTTTGATTTGCATCTTGAACAGACTTATAAAATACTTACAGAGTGCTTATAGAAAAGATAATTTGATTGAGTATTATAAAATGAATAAGTAAAATACTATATTTAATGGCAATATTTAAAATTAGAATTTTAGCCAATCAATTTTATACTTATTGATTCAAGGATATAACAAAACATTTGCAAGCAATTATAATTGATAATTCCAGTTCCTATTTCCTATCATGACAGGTGCCTCAATGGTGTGTAAAACCAAATAAAATTTGTAATTTGTCTTTCAAAATTTGAGAGACTTGGGGAATTTTCCTTTGTCTTGAGCAAGTACTGCAACTCAGATAACTTAAATTTTAAAAAGCCTAAAAACTTAGATAGTTTGAAATAAACAGTCAACTGATCACATATAAGCTACTGTAACAATCAAACTTATTTAATGAAATATTCTTCCAGTACGTTTAGAAACATGCCCATGGTAACAAGATAGTAGCCAAATCAAAATCAAATAAAGAGGACAAAAAGCAACTCTAAACTTTGCAAATAATATAAATTAGTAATGAAGCTAAAATTGAGAGGGACAGAGTAGAGACAAAGTAGGGCAATCTCACTAGGGGACTGTAAGTAATGGGAAAAAGTATGGGAGACTCCTGTAAGTTAACCTTTACTCAAGAAAGCAGCTTTGCTAACCACAAAACTAAGCAAGCTTGCTTAGCAACAAGTCATGCAGCAGATGCAAGAGACATGACCCAGAACAATAAAGCAATGTGGCACAAGACCCACATTCTGCCTACAGAGCTCAGTAAGTTAATGACCCCTAGCATATGCTCTCTGCACACATAAAAAACAAGGCTTTATGGAAAGGTGATATTTCAAAGTAAAGATTCTCATTGTACTGAGACTTAAAATATTTTTATCCATAGTTCCATGATAGTTTAGACTTGACCATCTAAGGCCAAGAAACTCCCCTGCCCAAACTGGTGTCGGAGTTGATGATAGAAGTGTGACATCTACTTAAGAATGAAGAAGAAAGTGGTTTTTTCTCTCTCCTTACTTTTCCTTTGGTTCTAAAACTGTAGCCCAAGTTCTCAGGTGCACTTTCTCACCTTCCACTTGTAAATATCACAAACATCCTATTCCAATAAATCACTTCTTATCTATCACTTTACCTCTTGCTGAATTCTTTCTGTGCTGAGACATAAAGGACTAGAGCTCCTTGGAGCTCCCTGAAGTATCACCAAATGATTTCAAAATGATTAAGGGGTTTTTATTATTTTGAATTATCTGAATCTATATTAAACTTTTATTGGCATGTCGTCTTTGATTTGATAAAGTAATTCATAGTCAGAACCAGTTTTACACCCCTAAAAAGAAAATAGGGATGAGCACACTGTAGAACACAATTCCTTTGGTTTGGTTTACAGTAATTTAAGTTTGCTTTGACAATGCTGCATCAATATAAACATTATATCTCCTATAAAAGAAAACCCAACATAGAAAAACAATCCCCAATGATAAATCTTCTCCGCTGGTAGCCTTGAAAATGTAAGATGTGATATCAATTCAGTCTAGAATGTGTATTTTTGCTGTTCGCTTCACATTTGAGACATCATTTCTTTTGTTTGTTTTCCTGGCAGTGGTAGGAGTGTCAGTCACACGCTTGAATATTTCAATAATTACACTGAGGGAACTTAAACTTAGATTAAAAAAATATATATTGCTGAATGCTTTTCTGTTTTCACCATTGTTGGGAGTGGTTTGAAAACTGTTTCTCCACATTTAAAAATTTTAAAATGTAAACATACATGTACACATTAAGCATGTGTTGTGATAAGTCATTTTAGTCGTGTCTGACTCTTTGAGACCCTATGGACTATGGCCTGCCAGGCTCCTCTGTCCATGGGATTCTCCAAGCAAGAATACTGGAGTGGGTTGCCATTTTCTTCTCCAGGGAATCTTCCTAACCCAGAGATTGAACCCGCGGCTTGTGCAGCTTCTGTATTGCAGAGGGATTCTTTATTGCTGAGCCACCAAGGAAGCCCCACATATTAAGCATAGTAATAAAATTAATAATTTTCACTATAATCTCTATATTAACCTTCCTTATTGCATGCCCCTTCATCCAATCACTGTTTTTCTTTCCCTAGGAGATAAGCAACATCTTGAATTTTGTATTAATCATTCCTCACTTTCTACATTCTCCATCAAGGTATTTCAAAATAACGTATTTTTTCATTTCTTTCTAGTTTCAAATTTTAATTCAGTAGAATAATACTATAGTATTGTTTATAATACTATAGCATTTAACCAGAAATCAAATTGCCAACATCTGTTGGATCATAGAACAAGAAAGAGAATTCCAGAAAAACACCTACTTTTGCTTCATTAACTACGCTAATGCCTTCGACAGCATAGATCACAACAAACTGTGGAAAATTCTTAAAGAGAGGGGTACACCAGACCATCTTACCTGCCTCTTGCAAAACCTGTATGCAAGTCAAGAAGCAACAGTTAGAACCGGACATGGAACAACAAACTGGTTCCAAATTGGGAAAGGAGTATGTCAAGACAGTATATTGTCACCCTGCTTATTTCACTTCTATGTAGAGTTCAGTTCAGTTTAGTTGCTCAGTCATATCTGACTCTTTGCAACCCCATGGACTGCAGCACGCCAGGCCTCCCTGTCCATCACCAACTCCTGGAGTTTACTCAAACTCATGTCCATTGAGTCGGCAATGCCATCCAACCATCTCATCCTCTGTTGTCCCCTTCTCCTCTATGTAGAGTACGTCATGAGAAATACTGGGCTGGATGAAGCATAAGCTGGAATCAAGATTGCTGAGTGCTGTGTGCTGTGCTTAGTCTCTCAGTCATTTCTGACTCTTTGCAACCCTATGGACTGTAGCTTGCCAGGCTCCTCCGTCCATGGGGACTCTCCAGAAAAAAATACTGGAGTGGGTTGCCATGCCCTCCTCCAGGGGATCTTCCCAACCCAGAGATCGAACCCAAGTCTTCTGCATTGCAGGGCATTCTTGCAACCATCTGAGCCACTGAGATTGTGGGGAGAAATATCAATAATCTCAGATATTCAGGTGACCCCACCCTTATGGCAGAAAGCAAAGAGGAATTAAAGAGTCTCTTGAAGGTGAGAGTGAAAAAGCTGGTTAAAAACTCAACATTCAAAAAATGAAGATCATGGCATCTGATCCCATCATTTCATGGGAAATAGATGGGGAAACAATGGAAACAGTGAGATACTTTATTTTCTTGGGCTCCAAAATCACTGTGGACAGTGACTGCAGCCATAAAATTAAAAGACGATTGCTCCTTAGAAGAAAAGCTATGCCAAACCTAGACAGTGTAGTAAAACACAAGAGACACTGCTTTGCTGACAAAGATCCATATAGTCAAAGCTATGATTTTTCCAGTAGCCATGTATGGATGTGAGAGCTGGACTATCAAATAAACTGAGTGCCAAAGAATTGATGCTTTTAAACTGTAATGTTGGAGAAGACTCTTCAGAATCCCTTGTCAGCAAAGAGATCAAAACCAGTCAGTCCTGGAGGAAATCAACCCTGAATATCCATTGGAAGGACTAATGCCAAAGCGGAAGCTCCAGTACTTTGGCCACCTTATATGAAGAGCTGACTCACTGGAAAAGACCCTGATGCTGGGAAAGATTGAAGGCAGGAGAAGAAGGGGATGACAGAGGCTGAGAAAGTTGGATGGCATCACTGACTCAATGGACATGAGTTTGAGCAAACTCGGGGGGATGGTGAAGGACAGAGACCCTGGTGTGTTGCAGTCAATGGGGTTGCAAAGAGTCGGACACGACAGAGTGACTGAACGATGACGATTCTTCCATCACTTGCTTCTTTGCACAATATTAAGTTTTTGACATCCATCCATGTTGATGTTCAGTAGCTGAAGTCATTCTTTTTCCTTGCTGTATTAGTATACTGAGGTATAAATGTATCATAGTTTATCCATTCTATTTTTAAATAGATATTTGAGTTATCTCGAGACTCTTGGGGATTTTATGAAAGTATCATTGAATAATCTTGTGTGTGACTTTGGTTGCATATGCACACCAACTTTCTTGGAGAAAACATTTGAGAGAGGGATTACTGGGTTGTAAGAAAGGCACAAGATAAATTTTACTAGTTAATGCCAAGTAAATCATACCATTTCTACTCCCATCAGCTGTGTATGAGACTTCCTGCTACTCCAATTCCTCAGCAATAAAGTCACTGTCAGACCTTCAAAGTTGTGCCAAACTCATATGTAGGAAAGCTACATTATAGTGTTATTAATATATCTAATGTGAATGCTGATGAGGTTAACCAATAATATTTTATTCCTTATATGTATTGCAAAAAATTATCCTAGCTGTGGTTAAATTTTCATTCTCTTTAGGTGTTCTTTGTCAAACAGAAAGGTTTTAGTTTTAATGTAGTAAAATTTATCCATATTTTCTTTTATGGTATGAAAGGTTTTGACCTGCCTAGTCTCCAAAAAGTTCTCTATTCTCATTCAAATTTCTAATTATGTCATATTGTATGCAAACATCAAATCATTATGTAGCACACCTGAAACTGACATGTTGTATGGTAATTCAGTTCAGTTCAGTTCAGTTCAGTCGCTCAGTCGTGTCCGACTCTTTGCAACCCTATGAATCGCAGCACGCCAGGCTTCCCTGTCCATCACCAACTCCCGGAGTTCACTCAGAATCACGTCCATTGAGTCAGTGATGCCATCCAGCCACCTCATCCTCTGTTGTCCCCTTTTCCTCCTACCCCCAATCCCTCCCAGTATCAGAGTCTTTTCCAATGAGTCAACTCTTTGCATGAAGTGGCCAAAGTACTGGAGTTTCAGCTTTAGCATCATTCCTTCCAAAGAACACCCATGGCTGATCTCCTTTAGAATGGACTGGTTGGATTTCCTTGCAGTCCAAGGGACTCTCAAGAGTCTTCTCCAACATCACAGTTCAAAAGCATCAATTCTTCGGTCCTCAGCTTTCTTCACATCCATACATGACTACTGGAAAAACCATAGTCTTGACTAGATGGGCCTTTGTTGAGAAAGTAACGTCTCTGCTTTTCAATATGCTATCTAGGATGGTCGTAACTTTTCTTCCAAGGAGAAAGCGTCTTTTAATTTCATGGCTGCAGTCAACATCTGCAGTGATTTTGGAGCCCCAAAAAATAAAGTCTGACACTGTTTCCACTGTTTCCCCATCTACTTCCCATGAAGTGATGGGACCAGATGCCATAATCTTAGTTTTCTGAATGTTGAGTTTTAAGCCAACTGTTTCACTCTCCACTTTCACTTTCATCAAGAGGCTTTTTAGTTCCTCTTCACCTTCTGCCATAAGGGTGGTGTCATCTGCATATCTGAGGTTATTGATATTTCTCCTGGCAATCTTGATTCCAGCTTGTGCTTCTTCCAGCCCAGCGTTTCTCATGATGTACTCTGCGTAGAAGTTAAATAAGCAGGGTGACAGTATACAGCCTTGACCTACTCCTTTTCCTACTTGGACTGTCTGTTGTTTCATGTCCAGTTCTAACTGTTGCTTCCGGACCTGTATACAGGTTTCTCAAGAGGCAGGTCAGGTGCTCTGGTATTCCCATCTCTCTCAGAATTTTCCACAGTTTATTGTGATCCACACAGTCAAAGGCTTTGACATAGTCAATAAAGCAGAAATAGATATTTTTCTGGAACTCTCTTGCTTTTTCCATGATCCAGCAGATGTTGGCAATTTGATCTCTGGTTCCTCTGCCTTTTTGAAAACCAGCTTGAACATCAGGAAGTTTATGGTTCATGTATTGCTGAAGCTTGGCTTGGAGAATTTTGAGCATTACTTTACTAGCGTGAGATGAGTGCAATTGTGCGGTAGTTTGAGCATTCTTTGGCATTGCCTTTCTTTGAGATTGGAATGAAACCTGACCTTTTCCAGTCCTGTGGCCACTGCTGAGTTTTCCAAATTTGCTGGCATATTGAGTGCAGCACTTTCACAGCATCATCTTTCAGGATTTGAAATAGCTCAACTAGAATTCCATCACCTCCACTAGCTTTGTTCGTAGTGATGCTTTCTAAGGCCCACTTGACTTCACATTCCAGGATGTCTGGCTCTAGGTGAGTCATGATACCATCGTGATTATTTTGGTCATGAAGATATTTTTTGTACAGTTTTTCTGTGTATTCTTGCCACCTCTTCTTAAGATCTTCTGCTTCTGTTAGGTCCATACCATTTCTGTCCTTTATCTAGCCCATCTTTGCATGAAATGTATAGTTTAGTAAATAAATCACTGAGTTTATAAATTCCTGATTATAAATTAATAATTGTATACATCCTATAATATTTAATCCACCTGTAATTGATTTATGTGCAGACATATGAAGTAGGGATGCAATTACATATTTTTTTAACATGGATAACAAATTGACCCCAAAACATTTATTGAATAGCCCATCTTTTCCCTACTGATGAATGTCACCATTGTCTTTTATCATGTCCTCTTTTTCTCTCATGCACTGCAGTCTCGTTGCTTAGTCACTCAGTTGTGCCCAACTCTTTGTGACTCCATGAACTGCAGCACACCAGGCTTCCCTGTCCTTCACCATCTCCCAGAGTTTGCTCAAACTCATGTCCATTGAGTCAGTGGTGTTATCCAACCATCTCATCTTCTATCATCTGCTTCTCCTCTTGCCCTCAGTCTCTTTGACCATCAGGGTCTTTTCAGATGAGTTGGCTTTTTGCATCAGGTGGCCAAAGTATTGAAGCTTCAGTTTTAGCATCTGTTCTTCCAATGGATATTCAGGGTTGATCTCTGTTAGGACTGACTGGCTTGATCTCCTTTCTATCCAAGGGACTCTCAAGAGTCTTCTCCAGCACTACAGTTTGAAAGCATCAATTCAATGCTCAGCCTTTTTTATGGTCCAACTCTCACATCCCTACACAAATAATGGAAAAACCATAGCTTTGATTACTGACCTTTGTCAACAAAGTGATATCTCTGCCTTTTAATATGCTGTCTAGGTTTTCGTAGATTTTCTTCCAAGGGGCAAGCAGTTTCACTAAGATATGTCTAGTTTTGTTAAAAGGTTTTGCATAGCAAAGGAAACCTTGGACAAAATGAAAAGATGATCTACTGAGTGAAAGAAAATATTTGCATATAATATAATATTTGCATATAATGATTGATAAGCAGTTAATATATAAAATATATAAACAAAATATACAAACAGCTCATACAACTCAATGTCAAAATATAAACAATACAATTAAAAATGCGCAGAAAAGAACAGATACACTTCCATCAGGCACATGAAAAAAATGCTCAACATCCTTAGTCATCAGAAAAATGCAAGTTAGAACCATGGGGAGATACCACTTCATACCTGTCAGAATGGCTCTGACCAAAAAGACCACATTAACAAATGGTGAGGATGTTGAGAAAGGGGGACTCTTGTAAACTGTTGGTGGAAATGTGAATTTGTGTAGCAACTGTGTAAGACAGTTTGGAATTTCCTCAAAAAATTAAAAATAGAAGTATCATATGACCCATCATGTCAACTCCTGGGTGTATATAGCTAAAGAAAACCAGAACACTTATTTGAAAGGATATGTACACCTCAATGTTCATAGCAGCATTATTTACAATTATAAAGATATGGAAATATTCTAAGGGTCAATCAACAGATTGTGGTATATACATACTACAGAATACTACTCAGACATAAAAAAATGAATAAAATTTTGCCATTTGCTACAAAATGGATGGACCCAGAGGATATTATATTTAGTGAAATAAGTCATTCAAATATTGTATGTTATCACTTGAATGTGAAATCTAAAAATTAAAACAAACTAGTGAACATAACAAAAAAAGGAATAGACTCACAGATACAGAAAAAAAAAAAAAAACTACTGATTACCTGTGGGGAGAAGGAAGAATGGAGGGGGAAAATAGGGGAGTAAGAAGTACACATTACTATGTATTAAATAAATAAGCTGTAAGGATATAAAGTGGGCTTCCCAGATGGTGCTAGTGGTAAAGAACCCACTTGCCAGTGCAGGAGACATAGATAAATGGGTTCTAAGCCGGGGTCAGGAAGATCCCTGGAGGAGGGCATGGCAACCCATTCCAGTATTCTTGCCTGGAGAACCCCATGGACAGAAGAGCCTGGCGGGCTGTGGTCAATAGGGTTGCAAAGAATCTGACATGGCTGAAGCAACTTAGCACTCACAAGCATGCAAGGATATATTGTATAGCACAGGGTATATAGCCAATATCTTATAATAACTATAAGTGGGGCATAATCTGTAAAAATTTTGAATCACCATGTTATATACCTGAAAATGATAAAATATTGCAAATCAACTATATCTCAAAAAATATACAAATCCCATTATGCACATTGCAGATGTATCAGGAAATTAAGTACAAATGAAGCAAAACATTAAAAGTAAACTAAAATACTTTTTATTTAAAAAGTAAAAAACACATTAATGTAAAAGAAAGATATTGCTTTGAATTACCATGATTTCTCTTTTGTAGAATTCTTTAAGACTACTGTGTCTGAGACCTGAATTGTGTCTTTCAATAATTCCAGAGAAATTTTAAAAAATATTTTCTCTATTAGCTTCATGTACAAGTAATTCCAACTGAACTTATAATGTCTCCTATATATTTTATATTCTTTTATTCATATTTCCCCATTTTTAATTCTCTGGACAAATTTATGGATATCTTCTTTAGCTGTATCTAATCTGCTTCTAAACTCATCTACTGAGAGAATTTTTGTTTTGATTTGCTTGACTTTTTATTTTTGTTTGTTTTGGTATAGTGTTGATTACTTAGAAATTCTCTGGTTCATTTTCAAACCTAGCTTTTCCAGCCTTGGATTTTTAAACTTCTCTTTATTTCTTTAATTATACTAAGTAATGTCATTTAGATTATGTACAATAATTTTGATATCTGACAACATTCCAGGTCTGTTCTTCTCATCTCCTGTTTCTATTGGTTCTTACTCATAGTACTTTGCTTTCCTATGTGAGTGTGTGTTTTTTTCCCCTTTGTTTCATTTTGCTTTGTATTTAGTTTTAGACACTCATTTTTTAGAGAACTTTATCTGTGGAAATTCTTTAAAGACGGAATTGAGGTTGACTTTCCTCGTGGAGGGATAGTGTTTTCTAGTGTCCTGCTATCACTTCTAATGATAGAGCACTTTAATTCACCTCTTAAAGTTTGATTTTATATATATATATATATGTGTTCAGCAATATGCTTAGTAGTTTCCCAAAAGCTACTATTTGTAAACTATTTAACACTACATTTTAATAATTTTATTCAGAAGGGTCAGTCAGAGTATCTACTTTGCCATAATGCCAAACTAGAAATATATTCATATTTTGAGGCGTTTTCTGTATTTTTTAACCCATCATTGATGAACTGTTATTAAAGAGATGGCTTGAATTCAAGGTTAGTTTGCCAAATACAAATTTTGGTTTATACATAGTCATAGTAAAAGTATTTCTGGGATCTAGCAGGTGCTTTCAGAAATATAGCTGAGTGACTTCATCCATTCTCAGATGTAAACCCCAAATTGCAGACAGCTATCAGCATCAAAAAGAGTACAATACACTGGAAACTACATTTTCCAGCTTTTGATGTTTCCTCAGTCTTGAGCTTGTCAACCACAAATTGGCACTTGCTATGGGCACTTGCCATCTACCTCTATGAGGACTGAAACATGTGCTGCTGCAGCTGCTAATTTTCAACACTCCCTGAAGAGTTCAAGGGGGAGAGGAGAAATGAAACACTGTGCTCAGGACAAAACTAACCAGCACATCTTCAGATAGCTATATATTTTCAGGAGATGATTTTATTAGCCCAATTCTTGTATCTCCTCATATCTAGAAAAGCACTAAATTCCTTCATGGTGATGATTGCTCCTTGTGACTAGCAGAAACCATCTGCCAAAAAATATGTGCTTGATTGTATGTATTCCCCCTTCACCAAAATCACATATATACTGACCTTTGCCCCTGCCTATTTGGAGCAGCTCCTCAGATCTATCTGAGGTGCTATATCCCAGTCTACAGTCCTCATTTTGCCTCAAATAAAACTAAACTCACAACTTTCATGTTGTGCTTTTTTTTTTTAAGTCTGAAGGTTCCAACGTTCAAGCTCTGAAACAAAATACAATTCAAAAGTAATCCTGAGCCCTGAGGTTCATAAGAACACCTGTACACTATCCACAAAAAGTTGTCCAGGTCCTCCAATTTCTCGCTTCTTATTTCTTGCTCTATGGATTATCTCTCAGGACCAATTCTCATCATCACCCTTCCTTAGTGGGGGTGAACTGGTCACTGACAGCAGGTTCCTTCCTTGGTTTAATCCTTTAACTTTTTCCCCCCATGGTAATTTGTCTTCCTCACACTTTTTCCTATTCTGTGTGGGTCATATTTCATTTGTTCCTTTCCTGGATTTGTAAGTTATTTCTAGTAATCCCTCCTTCTTAAGCAACTGGCTTATCTAGATCTGTAAACTATAGTAAGTAGAATTCAGAAGGGAATTTCTCACCTTCTTCACTGCTATTTAAACAAGATTGTTGAGAGGCTTACCTGAATTGGTCTTCCATCAGGTGTCAACACCTCTTCTGAAAGTTCCATCATCTTCAGGGCCATCAGAGCAATGGGTTTAGCATGGCAAAGGCTTTTTCTATGGAGCCCTGCAGCAACACAGTATGCATCACCTATTGTTTCCACCTGCAACAATCAGACAAATTAAAAGCAAATGTATGATAATGAACCAAAATAGAAATATTTAATTATCTGTGATCACAAATGTTGCTGGAAAATGTATCAGCAAAGCACCAATAATTAAACAATTAGAAAACTTGAGTGTAATCATAGCAGAGTCAAATACTAACATCCAGAGCTGTTTGTTCATCAACATCACCATAGATGATCATTAAAACCAGAAAAAACTAGAATATAAAATAATTATCCTCCACAAAAATAGGATTGTCACTATTTTGCCTGGAAAATTTCCAAATAATAATATTTTACAAAGACACTCTCATCTCCTCAAACCTTCAAGTAGACCTTCACTGGAAAGTAATTCTCTGCAGTTTTCCCAAAATACTCCACACTTTATTTTAGTGTTAATTTTTTAATTGAAGTATAGTCGATTTACAATGTTGTGTTAATTTCAGGTATCACTATGTTTGATATATCTATAATTTATTGTCTAGCCTATTCTTAACTCTTAATAATTCTAACACTGAACACTTCTTGAATTCATACTCTCTACCATTAATAGCATCGACTGCTTAACATGCAGTTGATTTAATCCTCACAAATATCCTAAGTGGAAGAATTAGTATTGGTTATATTTGAGGGATTACAAATAGATGCACAGAAACCCCTCCATAATCTTACAATTAAAGAGTTTGCAGACACTGTCAAGAGTCTTTCCAGATCCTGTTGTAATTCTTTTTTAAATTTATTTTTTAATTGAAGGAAAGTTGCTGTATAATGTTGTGCTGGTTTCTGTCATACATCAACATGAATCAGCCATAGATATACATGTGGGCTTTCCTGTAGCTCGGGTGGTAAAGAATTTGCCTGCAAGGCAGGAGACCTGGATTCAATCCCTGGGTTGGGATGATCCCCTAGAGAAGGAAATGGCAACCCACTCCAGTATTCTTGCCTGAAGAATCCCATGGACAGAGAAGCCTGATGGGTTACAGTCTACAGGGTCACAAACAGTCAGACATGACTAAATGACCAACACTACTGCTACTACTATACATATGTCACTTCCCTCTCAATCCTCCCTTCCATCTTCCATCTCATCCCATCCCTCTAGGTTGTCATAGAGCATTGGTTTGAGCTCCCTGCATCATATAGCAAATTCCCACTGGCTATCTATTTTACATATGGTAATGTATATGTTTCAATGCTACTATCTCAAGTCGTCCCACCCTCTTTCCCGTTCTGTGTGCACAAGTGTGTTCTCTATGTCTGCATCTCTATTGCTGCCCTAGGAATAGGTTCATCAGTATCAGTTTTCTAGATTCCATATATATGCATTAATATACAACATTTGTTTTTCTCTTTCTGACTTACTTCACTCTGGGTAACAGGTTCTAGGTTTATCCATCTCACTAAAAGTGGCTCAAATTTGTTCCTTTTTATAGATGAATAACACTCCATTGTACATATGTATCACAACTTCTTTACCATTCATCTGTCAATGGACATCTAGGTTGCTTCCATGTCCTGGCTACCATAAATAGTACTGCAATGAACATTGGAGTACATGTGACTTTTCCAATTATGGTTTTGTCAGAGTATGTACCCAGTAGTGGGATTAGTGGGTCATATGGAAGATTTATTCCAAGTTTTTAAAGAAAATTCCATACTGTTCTCCATGGTGACTGTATTAATTTGCATTCTCAACAGTGTGCTGAGATTCTCTTTTCTCCTCATCCTTCCCAGCATTTATTATTTGTAGATATTTTGATGATAGCCATTCTGACTGGTGTGAGGTGATAGCTCATTGAAGCTTTGATTTGCATTTCTCTAATAATAGGTGATGTTGAGCATCTTTTCATGTGTTATTAGCCATCTGTATGTCTTCTTCAGGGAAATGTCTGTTTTAGTCTTCTGCCCATTTTTTATTGGATTGTTTTTCTGATATTGAGCTGCATGAGCTTCTTGTGTATTTTACAGATTAAGTTTTTGTCAGCTATCTCACTTACAGTTATTTTCTCCCAATCTGAGGGTTATCTTTCATCTTCTTTACACTTTCCTTTGCTGTGCAAAAGCATTTAATCATCATCCATTTGTTTATTTTTGTTTTTATTTCCATTACTCTAGGAGGTAGATCAAAGAAGATCTTTCTATGTCTTGTGTCAAGGAGTGTTCTAAGTTTTCCTCTAAGAGTTTTATAGTTTCTGGCATTACATTTATGTCTTTAATGCATTGTGAATTTATTTTTGTATATTGTGTTAGGAAGTATTCTAATTTCTTTCTTTCTTTTTTTTTTAATGTATAGCTATCCAGTTTTCCCAACACAATTTATGGAGGAGACTGTCTTTTCTCCATGGGATATTCTTGCCTCCTTTGTCAAAGCGAAGGTGTTCATAGGAGCATAGGTTTATCTTTGGGCTTTCCACCTTGTTCCATTGGTATATATTTCTAGCTGGTGTTTTTTTTTTTTTGTCAGTACCATACCATCTTGATGACTTTAACTTTGTAGTAGAGTCTGAGGACAGGAAGATTGATTCCTCAAGCTCCATTCTTCATTTTCAAGATTGCTTGGGCTATTCAGGGTCTTTTGTGCATCCATATAATGAATTTATTTTTACGGCCTAGTAATCTTCCATTGTATACATGTACCACAACTTCTCTGTCCATTCATCAGTCAGTGGACATTTAGGTTGCTTCCATGTCCTAGCTATTGTAACTAGTGATGCAGTGAACACTGGGGTTCATGAGTCTTTTAGAATTGTGACTTTCAGCATATAAGCTCAGTAGTGGAATTGCTGGGTCATATGGCATAATTATTCCTAGTTTTTATTTATTTTTTCAATATTATTTTTTTTCAATTGGAGGCTAATTACTTTACAATATGGTATTGGTTTTGCCATACATTGACTTGAATCTGCCACAGGTGTACATGTGTTCCCCATCCTGAACCCCCCTCCCACCTCCCTCCCCATACTATCCCTCTGGGTCACCCAGTGCACCAGCCCTGAGCATCCAGTATCATGCATCAAACCTGGACTGGCGATTCATTTCACATATGATAATATACATGTTTCAATGCCATTCTCCCAAACCATCCCACCCTCACCCTCTCCCACAGAGTCCAAAAGACTGTTCTATACATCTGTGTCTCTTTTGCTGTCTTGCATACAGGGTTATCGTTACCATCTTCCTATATTCCATATATATCCGTTAGTATACTGTATTGGTGTTTTTCTTTCTGGCTTACTTTACTCTGTATAATCGGTTCCATTTTTATCCACTTCATTAGAACTGATTCAAATGTATTTTTAATGGCTGGGTAATACTCCATTGTGTATATGTACCACTGCTTTCTTATCCATTCGTCTGCTGATGGACATCTAGGTTGCTTCTGTGTCCTGGCTATTATAAACAGTGCTGTGATGAACACTGGGGTACACGTGTCTCTTTCGATTCTGGTTTCCTCGGTGTGTATGCCCAGTAGTGGGATTGCTGGGTCATATGGCAGTTCTATTTCCAGTTTTTTAAGGAATCTCCACACTGTTCTCCATAGTGGCTGTACTAGTTTGCAGTAGTACAAACTACTGTTCTCCTCTAGGAGTTTTATAGTTTCTGGTCTTACATTCAGATCTTTAATCCATTTTGAGTTTATTTTTGTGTATGGTGTTAGAAAGTGTTCTAGTTTCATTCTTTTACAAGTGGTTGACCAGCTTTCCCAGCACCACTTGTTAAAGAGATTGTTTTTTCTCCACCAACAGTATAAGAGGGTTCCCTTTTCTCCATACCCTATGCAGCATTTATTGCTTGTAGACTTTTGGATAGCAACCATGCTGACTGGCTTGAACTGGTACTTCATTGCGGTTTTGATTTGCATTTCTCTGATAATGAGTGATGTTGAACATCTTTTCATGTGTTTGCTAGACATCTGTATGTCTTCTTTGGAGAAATGTCTGTTTAGTTCTTTAGCCCATTTTTTGATTGGGTCATTTATTTTTTTTGGAATTGAGATGCAGGAGTTGCTTGTATATTTTTGAGATTAGTTGTTTGTCAGTTGCTTCATTTGCTGTTATTTTCTCCCATTCTGAAGGCTGTCTTTTCACCTTGCTTATAGTTTCCTTTGTTGTGCAGAAGCTTTTAATTTTAGTTAGGTTCCATTTGTTTATTTTTGCTTTTATTTCCAATATTCTGGGAGGTGGATCATAGAAGATCCTGCTGTGATTTATGTCGGAGAGTATTTTGCCTATGTTTTCCTCTAGGAGTTTTATAGTTTCTGGTCTTACCTTTAGATCTTTAATCCATTTTGAGTTTATTTTTGTGTATGGTGTTAGAAAGTGTTCTAGTTTCATTCTTTTACAAGTGGTTGACCAGGTTTCCCAGCACCACTTGTTAAAGAGATTGTCTTTTCTCCATTGTATACTCTTGCCTCCTTTGTCAAAGATAAAGTGTCCATAGGTGCATGGATTTATCTCTGGGCTTTCTACTTTGTTCCACTGATCTATATTTCTGTCTTTGTGCCAGTACCATAGTGTATTGATGACTGTAGCTTTGTAGTATATCTGAAGTCAGGCAGGTTGATTCCTCCAGTTCCATTCTTTTTTCTCAAGATTGCTTTGGCTATTCAAGGTTTTTTGTATTTCCATACAAATTGTGAAATTATTTGTTTTAGCTCTGTGAAGAATACCGTTGGTAGCTTGATAGGGATTGCATTGAATCTATAGATTGCTTTGGGTAGTATACTCATTTTCACTATATTGGTTCTTCTGATTCACGCGCACGGCATATTTCTCCATCTATTAGGGTCCTCTTTGATTTCTTTCACCAGTGTTTCATAGTTTTATATATATATAGGTCTTTTGTTTCTTTAGGTAGATATATCCTAAGTATTTTATTCTTATTGTTGCAATGGTGAATGGAATTGTTTCCTTAATTTCTCTTTCTATTTTCTCTTATTAGTGTATAGGAATGCAAGGGATTTCTCTGTGTTGATTTTATATCCTGCCACTTTACTATATTCATTGATTAGCTCTAGTAATTTTCTGGTGGAGTCTTTAGGGTTTTTTATGTAGAGGACCACGTCATCTGCAAACAGTGAGAGTTTTACTTCTTCTTTTCCAATTTGGATTCCTTTTATTTCTTTTTCTGCTCTGATTGCTGTGGCCAAAACTTCCAAAACTATGTTGAATGGTAGTGGTGAAAGTGGGCACCCTTGTGTTGTTCCTGACTTTAGGGGAAATGCTTTCAATTTTTCACCATTGAAAATAATGTTTGCTGTGGGTTTGTCATATATAGCTTTTATTATGTTGAGATATGTTCCTTCTTTTCTTGCTTTCTGGAGAGTTTTTATCATTAATGGATGTTGAGTTTTGTCAAAGGCTTTCTCTGCATCTATTGAGATAATCATATGGCATTTAATTTTCAATTTGTTAATGTGGTATATTACATTGATTGATTTGCGGATATTGAAGAATCCTTGCATCCCTGGGATAAAGCCCATTTGGTCATGATGTATGATCTTTTTAATGTGTTGTTGGATTCTGTTTGCTAGAATTTTGTTAAGGATTTTTGCATCTATGTTCATCAGTGATATTGGCCTTTAGTTTTCTTTTTCTGTGGCATCTTTGTCAGGTTTTGGTATTAGGGTGATGGTGGCCTCATAGAATGAGTTTGGAAGTTTACCTTCTTCTGCAATTTTCTGGAAGAGTGTGAGTAGGATAAGTGTTAGCTCTTCTTTAAATTTTTCATAGAATTCAGCTGTGAAGCCGTCTGGACCTGGGCTTTTGTTTGCTGGAAGTTTTCTGATTACTGTTTCAACTTCTGTGCTTATGGTGAGTCTGTTAAGATTTTCTATTTTTCCTGGTTCAGTTTTGGAAAGTTGTACTCTTCTAAGAATTTGTCCATCTCTTCCAAGTTGTCCATTTTATTGGCATATAATTGCTGATAGTAGTCTCTTATGATCCTTTGTATTTCTGTGTTGTCTGTTGTGATCGCTCCATTTTCATTTCTAATTTTATAGATTTGATTTTTCTACCTTTGTTTCTTGATGAGTCTGGCTAATGGTTTGTCAATTTTATTTATCCCCTCAAAGAACCAGCTTTTGGCTTTGTTGACTGTTCCTATGGTCTCTTTTGTTTCTTTGGCATTTATTTCTGTCCTAATTTTGAAGATTTCTTTGCTTCTACTAGCCCTGGGGTTCTTCATTTTTTCCTTTTCTAGTTCCTTTAGGTGTAGAGTTAGGTTATTTATTTGACTTTTTTCTTGTTTCTAGAGGTATGCCTGTATTGCTACCAACTTTCCTCTTAGCACTGCTTTTATAGTGTCCAACAGGTTTTGGGTGTTGTGTTTTCATTTTCATTTGTTTCTATGCATATTTTGATTTCTTTTTATATTTCTTCTGTGATTTGTTAGTTATTCAGAAGTGTGTTTTTCAGCCTCCATATGTTGGGATTTTTAATAGTTTTTCTCCTGCAATTGAGATCTAATCTTACTCTACTGTGGTCAGAAACAATGCTTGGAATGATTTCAATTTTTCTGAATTTACCAAGGCTAGATTAATGGCCCAGGATGTGATCTATCCTGGAGAAAGTTCTGTGTGCGCTTGAGAAAAAGGTGAAATTCATTGTTTTGGGGTGAAATGTCCTATAGACATCAATTAGGTCTAAATGATCTATTGTATCATTTAAAGTTTGTGTTTCCTTGTTAATTTTCTGTTTAGTTGATCTATCCATAGATGTGAGTGGGGTGTTTAAGTCTCCAACTATTATTGTGTTATTGTCAATTCCACCTTTCATACTTGTTAGCATTTCTCTTATATATTGTGGTGCTCCTACGTTGGGTGCATACATATTTATAATTGTTATATCTTCTTCTTGGATTGATCTTTTGATCATTATGTAGTGGCCTTCTTTGTCTCTTTCCACAGCCTTTGCTTTAAAGTCTATTTTATCGGATATGAGTATTGTTACTCCTGCTTTCTTTTGGTCTCTATTTGCATGGAATATCTTTTCCAGCCCTTCACTTTCAGTCTGTATGTGTCCCTTGTTTTGAGGTGGGTCTCTTGTAGACAACACATATAGGGGTCTTTTTTTTTATCCATTCAGTCAGTCTTTGTCTTTTGGTTGTGGCATTCAACCCATTTATGTTTAAGGTAATTATTGATAAGTATGATCCCATTGCCATCTACTTTATTGTTTTGGGTTTGAGTTTATTCTGTGTTTCCTGTCTAGAGAAGATCCTTTAGCTTTTTTTGGAGAGCTGGTTTGGTGGTGCTGAATTCTCTCAACTTTTGCTTGTCTGTAAAGCTTTTGATTTCTCCTTCATATTTGAATGAGATCCTTGCTGGGTACAGTAATCTGGGCTGTAGGTTATTTTCCTTCATCACTTTAAGTATGTCCTGCCATTCCCTCCTGGCCTGAAGAGTTTCTATTGAAAGATCAGCTGTTATCCTTATTGGAATCCCCTTGTGTATTATTTGTTGTTTTTCCCTTGCTGCTTTTAATATTTGTTTTTGTGTGTTTGATCTTTGTTAATTTGATTAATATGTGTCTTGGGGTGTTTCGCCTTGGGTTTATCCTATTTGGAACTCTCTGTGTTTCTTGAACTTGGGTGATTATTTCCTTCCCCATTTTAGGGAAGTTTTCAACTATTATCTCCTCAAGGATTTTCTCATGGTCTTTCTTTTTGTCTTTTTCTTCTGGGACTCCTATGATTTGAATGCTGGGGCATTTACCATTGTCCCAGAGCCCTCTGAGATTGTCCTTATTTCTTTTAATTCATTTTTTTCCCCTCTCTGATTCATTTATTTCTACCATTCTATCTTCTACCTCACTTATCCTATCTTCTGCCTCCGTTATTCTACTGTTGGTCCCCTCCAGAATGTCTTTGATCTTATTTATTGCATTATTCATTACATATTGACTCTTTTTTATTCCTTCTAGTTCCTTGTTAAACCTTTCTTGCATCTTCTCAATCCTTGTCTCCAGGCTATTTATCTGTAACTCCATTTTGTTTTCAAGATTTTGGATCATTTTCACTATCATTATTCGGAATTCTGTATCAGGTAGATTCCCTATCTCTTCCTCTTTTGTTTGGTTTGGTGGGCATTTATCCTGTTCCTTTACCTGCTGGGTATTTCTCTGCCTCTTCAGCTTGTTTATATTCGTGTGTTTGGGGTGGCCTTTCTGTGTTCTGGCAGTTTGTGGAGTTCTCTTTATTGTGGAGTTTCCTCACTGTGGGTGGATTTCTATGGGTGGCTTGTCAATTCTTCCTGGTTAGGGAAGCTTGTGTCCATGTTCTGGTGGGTGGAGCTGGATTTATTCTCTTTGGAGTGCAATGAAGTGTCCAGTAATGAGTTATGAGATGTCAGTGGGTTTGGAGTGACTTTGGGCAGCCTGTATATTGAAGCTCAGGATTATGTTCCTGTGTTGCTGGAGAATTTGTGTGGTATGTTTTGCTCTGGAACTTGTTGGCCCTTGGGTGGTGCTTGGTTTCAGTGTAGGTATGGAGGCATTTGATGAGCTCCTATTGATGAATGTTCCCTGGAGTCGGGAGTTCTCTGGTGTTCTCAGGATTTGGACTTGAGCCTCCTGCCTCTGGTTTTCTGTCTTATTCTTACAGTAGCCTCAAGACTTCTCCATCTGTCACTTTCAAAGCATTTTCCTATTTTTGCTTCTTCTGTTTGCTAGTCTCTTCAGTGTCTGATTTCCACCCTGACACAAGGGGGCGGTGGTGAACACTTTTAGGCTCACTTGTTCTGTCATGCTGTGGGGAGGGAGGAACACTGCAAACAAATAACACTGGTGTGTGCTCACAGTATCTTGGCCACACTGGGCTTGCCCCCACACATGGTGTTTGTGCTTTCCCTGTCTACACTGCTTAGGCTCTAGGTTGCTCTGCTGGGAACTGTCTGAGGTCGGCCCTGGATTGTATGCACTTCCCAGGTCTAAGTCGCTCAGGTTCAGGCACTCGAGTAGTCCTCAGAGGCGCAGACTTGGTTGGGCCTGCATTTGTACACTTCCGAGGTCTAAGCAGCTCAGGTGACCAGTTTGGCGAGCATGGTTGCTGCGACTTATCACCTCCCCCATCCCCGCTGCTTGGTTTTCTGGGTGTACAACCAGCACACCTTCTCAGGTGGATGTTGACAGTCCAGAATCCCAAGAGGTCTTGGTTAGCAATGAAGCTTGCTTGCAGTTTAGTAGATGATGGCTCTCTGGGGCCGTGATTGCCCCCTTCCAGCTCTAGGTGCCCTCGCCTGCCTGTCTCCAGCAGGGAATGGGCTGGTCTGAAGCCGGCCAGCTCTAGTCAGTCATTTGTTCTGTGAGTGGGCCTGGTGGTGTCTTAGGTTAGGGCTTTTTGCAGGGTAGCTATCCCATAGTCTGGTTTGTTATCTCAAGTTAGTTCCCTCAGACTGCCTTTGGGGCATTCAGGCCTGGTCCTTATTCTAAGCAAAGCAGCCCACGCCTCCCTGCCCAGCCCCTGCTTGCTAGCAGCGGATGTAGGTGTCTGCACTGCTTCTCCGCTGGGAGTTACCATTGGGCATGTAATCAGTGGGGTTTAATTATTTATTTTTCCTCCAGGTTATGTTGCCCTCTGAGGTTCCAAGGCTTGCCACAGACTCGCCAGTGAGAGTGTTTCCTGGTGTTTGGAAATTTCTCTTTTTTAAGACTCCCTTCCTGGAACAGATCTCTGTCCCTACCCCTTTTGTCTTTTTATCTTTTATATTTTTTCCTACCTGCTTTTGAAGACAATGGGCTGCGTTTCTGGGTGCCTGATGTCCTGTATCGGCATTCAGAAGTTGTTTTGTGGAATTTACTCAGCATTCAAATGTAGATGAATTTTTGATGAATTTGTGGGGGAGAAAGTGTCTTCCTGTCCTATTCCTCCACCATCTTAGGACTGCCTCTATTCCTAGTTTTTAAAGGAATCTCCATAATGACTCTATCAGTTTACATTCCCACAAACAAGGCAGAAAAATTCCCTTTTCTCCACCGCCTCTCCAGCAATAATTGTTGGTAGTTTATTTGATGATGGCCATTCTGACTGGTGTGCTTAATTCTGATTTCAGCATCCTTTGTGATGCTTAAATATTGTAAGTATTTACTCATGGTTCGACCCCATGGACTGTAGACTACAAGATTCCTCTGTCCATGGGATTCTCCAGGCAAAAATACTGGAGTGGGTTGCCATTTCCTTCTCCAGGGGATCTTCCCAGCCCAGGGATCAAACCTGTCTCCAGCGTTGCAAGTAGACGATTTTACCATCTGAACCACAAGGGAAGCTCAAAACTCCCCAAATTTCAAAGCATAGAACATGGTATAACAGTTAGGAATAACTCATTTCTAGAGGAAAGTTTTCTAATTATCAAGGTAAACATGGTGACTCAGTTCAGTTCAGTTCATTTGCTCAGTTGTGTCCAACTCTTTGCCACCTCATGAATCGCAGCATGCCAGGCCTCCCTGTCCATCACCATCTCCGGGAGTTCACTCAGACTCATGTCCATCGAGTCCGTGATGCCATCCAGCCATCTCATCCTCGGTCATCCCCTTCTCCTCCTGCCCCCAATCTCTCCCAGCATCAGAATATTTTCCAATGAGTCAACTCTTCGCATGAGGTGGCCAAAGTACTGGAGCTTCAGCTTTAGCATCATTCCTTCCAAAGAAATCCCAGGGTTGATCTCCTTCAGAATGGACTGGTTGGATCTCCTTGCAGTCCAAGGGACTCTCAAGAGTCTTCTCCAACACCACAGTTCAAACGCATCAATTCTTCAGCGCTCAGCCTTCTTCACAGTCCAACTCTCACATCCATACTTAACCACAAGAAAAACCATGGCCTTGACTAGATGGACCTTAGTCAGCAAAGTAATGTCTCCGCTTTTGAATATACTATCTAGGTTGGTTATAACTTTTCTTCCAAGGAGTAAGTGTCTTTTAATTTCATGGCTGCAGTCACCATCTGCAGTGATTTTGGAGCCCCAAAAATAAAGTCTGACACTGTTTCTACTGTTTCCCCATCTATTTCCCATGAAGTGATGGGACCAGATGCCACGATCTTCGTTTTCTGAATGTTGAGCTTTAAGCCAACTTTTTCACTCTCCTCTTTCACTTTCATCAAGAGGCTTTTTAGTTCCTCTTCATTTTCTGCCATAAAGGTGGTGTCAAATATGGTGACTAAATCCTAAAAAATCTAATATTTTAATTAGAGCAAAGTGATGAAATATTGTATTAAATGTCCAGTTCCAATATCACCTTTTCTGTGAATCACTCCATGGCTCTTCCATTAGTTCTTAGTAGCAAAACTAATCCTTTCTTTTACTTTCAACAACACTTTTCACACCTCTATACTAGAGCTTTCATTATGTTTTAATCAATATGTATCAATGCATAAACAATATGTATCCCCAGCTACAAAATAAACTCGAAATGAATAAAAGACCTAAATGTAAGGTCCTTAAGAAAAGGATCATGTATTTTTAATGCCTGTATTCATAGTGATCATCAATGTGTCTTAAATATAACTATTTAGTAAATATATATCAAATGATTACATAAATTTATTATATTTAACTATAAATATAATTAAAATAGTTTATCTCAGTTTAGTCACTCATCATGTCCAATTCTGTGACCCTATGTACTGCAGCACGCCAGGCTTCCCTGTCCATCACCCACTCCCGGAGCTTTCTCAAACTCATGTCCATTGAGTCAGTGATGCCATCAAACCATCTCATCCTCTGTCATCCCCTTCTCCTCTTGCCTTCCATCTTTCCCAGAATCAGGGTCTTTGCCAATGAGTTAGTTCTTTGCATCAGGTGGCCAAAGTATCAGAGCTTCAGCTTTAGCATCAGTCTTTCCAATGAATATTCAGGACTGGTTTCACTTAGGATTGACGAGCTTGATCTCCTTGCAGCCCAGTGGAGTCTCAAGAGTCTGCTCCAACACTGCAGTTCAAAAGCATCAGTCCTTTGTGCTCAGTTTTCTTTATGGTCCATCTCTCACCTTCATACATGACTACTGGAAAAACCACAGCTTTGACTAGATGGGCTTTTGTGGTAAAGTAATAAGCAATGTCCCTGCTTTTTAATATGCTGTCTAAGTTGGTCATAGCTTTTCTTCCAAGAAGCAAACGTCTTTGCATTTCATGGCTGCAGTCACCATCTGCAGGATTTTGGAGCCTAGGAAAATAAAGTCTGTCACTGTTTCCATTGTTTCCCCATCTATTTGCCATGAAGTGATGGGACAGGATGCCATGACCTTCATGTTTTGAATGTTGAGTTTTAAGCCAACTTTTTCGCTCTCCTCTTTCACTTTCATCAAGAGAATCTTGAGTTCCTCTTCACTTTCTGCCATAAGAGTGGTGTCATCTACATATTTGAGGTTATTGATATTTCTACTGGCAATCTTGATTCCAGGTTGTGTTTCATCCAGCCTGGCATTTCACATGATGTACTCTGCATAGACTTTGAAGTCTTTGCATTGGATTTCTTTGGTGGTTCAGATGGTAAAGCATCTGCCCACAATGTGGGAGACCTGTGTTCAATCCCTGGGTTGGGAAGATCCTCTGGAGAGGAAATGGCAATCCACTCCAGTACTCTTGCCTGGAAAATCCCATGGATGGAGGAGCATGGTAGTCTATAGTCCATGGGGTCGCAAAGAATAGGACACGATAGAATGACTTCACTTCATTTTTCACTCTGCATAGAAGTTACATAAGAAGGGTGAAAATATACAGCCTTGACTTACTCCTTTCCCAATCTGGAATCAGTCTGTTGTTCCATGTCTAGTTCTAACTGTTGCTTCTTGACCTGCATACAGATATCTCAGGAGGCAGGTAAGGTGGTCTGCTTTTCCTATTATTTTAAGCACTTCCCTCAGGTTTTTTGAGATCCACACAATCAAAGGCTTTAGAATAGTCAATGAAGCAGAAGTTCTGGAATTCTTTTTCTTTTTTTAAAACTAATTTAATTGGAGGCTAATTTGTATACAATATTGTGGTAGTTTTTTCCATACATAGACATGAATCGGCCACGGGTCCACATATGTCCCCTCATCCTGAAGCCCTCTCTGATGTCCCTCCCCTTCCCATCCCTCTGTGTTGTCCTGGAGCACCAGCTTTCAGTGCCCTACTTTATGCATCAAAATTGCACTGGTCATCTATTTTACATATCGTAATACACGTTTCAATGCTATTCTCTCACATCTTCCCACCCTCACCTTCTCCCACATGGTCCAAAAGTCAGTTCTTTACATCTGTGTCTCTTTTCCTGCCTTGCATATAGGAACATTGTTACCATCTTTCTAAATTCGATATACATGGGTTAATATACTGTACTGGTGTTTCTCTTTCTGACTTACTTCACTGTGTATAATAGACTCCAGTTTCATCCACTTCATTAGAACTGACCCAATGCATTCTCTTTTAAAGCTCAATAATATTCCAATATGTATATGTACCACAACTTCCTTATCCATTTATCTGCCAGTGAACATCTAGGTTTCTTCCATGTCCTAGCTATTGTAAACAGTGCTGCAATGAACATTGGGGTTCATGTGTCTTTTTCAATTCTGGTTTCCTCAGTGTGTATGCCCAACAGTGGGATTTCTGGGTTTTATGGCAGGTCTATTTCCAGTTTTTAAGGAATCTCCACACTGTTCTCCATAGTGGCCGTACCAGTTTGCATTCCCACCAACAGTGTACGAGGGCTCCCTTTTCTCCACTCCCTCTCCAGTAATTATTGTTTGTAGATTTTTGATGGTGGCTATTCTGACCAGCATGAGATGATATCTCATTGTGGTTTTGATGTTGAGCATCATCAAGATTTCATGTGTTTGTTAACATGAAAAGATGCTCAACATCACTCATTATTAGAGAAATGCACATCAAAACCACAATGAGGTACCATTTCACACCAGTCAGAATGGCTGCGATCCAAAAATCTGCAAGCAATAAATGCTGGAGAGGGTGTGGAGAAAAGGGAACCCTCCTACACTGTTGGTGGGAATGCAAACTAGTACAGCCACTATGGAGAACAGTGTGGAGATTCCTTAAAAAATTGCAAATAGAACTACCCAGCAATCCCACTTCTGGGCATACACACCGAGGAAACCAGAATGGAAAGAGACACATGTACCCCAATGTTCATCGCAGCACTGTTTATAATAGCCAGGACATGGAAACAACCTAGATGTCCATCGGAAGATGAATGGATAAGAAAGCAGTGGTACATATACACAATGGAGTATTACTCAGTCGTTAAAAAGAATTCATTTGAATCAGTTCTGATGAGATGGATGAAACTGGAGCCGATTATACAGAGTGAAGTAAGCCAGAAAGAAAAACACCAATACAGTATACTAACACATATAAATGGAATTTAGAAAGATGGCAATGACGACCCTGTATGCAAGACAGCAAAAAAGACACAGATGTGTATAGCGGACTTTTGGACTCAGAGGGAGAGGGAGAGGGTGGGATGATTTGGGAGAATGGCATTGTAACATGTATACTATCATGTAAGAATAGAATCGCGAGTCTATGTCTGACGCAGGATACAGCATGCTTGGGGCTGGTGCATGGGGATGACCCAGAGAGATGTTATGGGGAGGGAGGTGGCAGGGGGGTGCATGTTTGGGAACACATGTACACCTGTGGTGGATTCATGTCAATGTATGACAAAACCAATACAGTATTGCAAAGTAAAATAAAGTAAAATAATGAGAAAAAAAAAGATTTCATGTGTTTGTTAGCCATCTGTATGTCTTCTTTGGAGAAATGTTAGTTTAGTTCTTTGGTCCACTTTTGATTGGGTTGTTTGTTTTTCTGGTATTGAGCTGCATGAGATATCAATTAGCTCTAACTGGTCCATTGTATCATTTAAAGCTTGTGTTTCCTTGCTACTTTTCTTTTTGGTTGCTCTATCCATAGGTGAGTGGGGTATTGAAGCCCCTACTATTATTGTATTACTGTTAATTTCCCCTGTCATACTTGTTAGCATTTACCTTACATATTGAAGTGCTCCTTTGTTAGGTTCATATATATTTATAATTGCTATATCTTCTTCTTCTGTTGACCCTTTGATCATTATGTAGTGTCCTTCTTTGTCTCTTATCATGGTCTTTATTTCAAAGTCTGTTTTATCCGATATAAGTATTGCTACTCCTGCTATCTTTTGGTCTCCAATTGCATGAAATATCTTATTCCATCCCCTCACTTTCAGTATGTATGTGTCCCTAGGTTTAAGGTGGGTCTCTTGTAGACAACATATATAGTAGTTTTATTTTTGTATCCATTTGGCCAGTCTTTGTCTTTTGGTTGGAGCATTTAATCCCATTTACATTTAAGGCAATTATTGATAAGTATGACCCCATTATCTTTTACTTTGTTGTTTTGGGTTCATTTTAATAAACCTTTTGTGTGTGTGTTTCCTGTCTAGAGGAAATCTATTAGCATTTGCTGAAGAGCTGGCTTGGCGGTGCAGCTTTGTTTGTAAAGCTTTTGATTTCTCCTTCATATCTAAATGATATAATTCCTGGGTAATCTTGGTTGTACATTTTTCTCTTTCTTCACTTTAATTATGTCCTGTCATTCCCTTCTGGCCTGAAGAGTTTCTATTAAAAGATCAGCTGTTATCCTTATGGGGATCCCTTTGTGTGTTTTTTGTTGCTTTTCCCTTGCTGCTTTTAATATTTGCTCTTTGTGCTTAATTTTTATTAGTTTGATTAATAAGGAAAGTTATGACCAACCTAGATAAGATATTAAAAAGCAGAGACTTTACTTTGCCAACTAAGGTCCATCTAGTCAAGGCTATGGTTTTTCCAGTGGTCATGTATGGATGTGAGAGTTGGATAGTGAAGAAAGCTGAGTGCCAAAGGACTGGTGCTTTTGAACTGTGGTGTTGGAGAAGACTCTTGAGAGTCCCTTGGACTGCAAGGAGATCCAACCAGTCCATCCTAAACGAGATCAGTCCTGGATGTTCATTGGAAGGACTGATGCTGAAGCTGAAACTCCAATACTTTGGCCACCTCATGTGAAAAGTTGACTCATTGAAAAAGACCCTGATGCTGGGAGGGATTGGGGGCAGGAGGAGAATGGGACGGTAGAGGATGAGATGGCTGGATGGTATCACTGACTCGATGGACATGGGTTTGGGTAGGTTCTGGGAGTTGGTGATGGACAGGGAGGCCTTGCATGCTGTGATACATGAGGTCACAAAGAGTCAGACATGACTGAGCGACTGAACTGAACTGGAGTGCTTCACTTTGGATTTATCCTGTTTGGGACACTCTGGGTTTCTTGGACTTGGGTGGCTATTTCCTTCCCCATTTTAGGGAACTATTGGACTATTATCTTCTCAAGTATTCTCTCATGTCCTTCCTTTTGGTCTTCTTCTGGTACCCCTATGATTCGTATGTTGGGGCATTTAACATTGTCCCAGAGGCCTCTGAAGTTGTCCTCATTTCTTTTAGCTCTTTTTCCCTCTCTGCTTCATTTATTTCTACCATTCTATCTTTCACCTCACTTATCCTCTCTTCTGCCTAGTTATTCTACTGTTGGTTCTCTCCAGAGTGCTTTTAGTCTCAGTTTTTGCATTGTTCATTATTGATGGCCACTTCTTTATTTCTTTTAGGTCCTTGTTAAATATTTCTTGCATCTTCTCTATCCTTGTCTCTACTCTATTTATTTGTAATTGCATTTTGTCTTCAAGATTTGGATCATCTTTACTAGGATCCAATTCTTTTTCAGGTAGACTCCATATCTACTCCTATTTTGTTTGATTTGGTGGGTTTTTATCATGTTCCTTCACCTGCTGACTATTTCTCTGTCTTTTCATTTGGTTTAGATTGCTGTGTTGGGGTGCGATTTCTGAAGGCTGGAAGTTCGTGGTTCCTCTTAGTTGTCGAGTCTCCTCCCTGTGGGTGGGGTTTGACCAGTGGCTTGTCAAGGTTTCTTGGTTGGGAGAACTTGTGTCTGTGCTCTGGTGGGCGTAGCTGGATCTCTTTTCGCTGGAGTGCAATGAAGTTCCAGGAGTGAGTTTTGGGGTATTTTTATGGGTTTTGTATGGCTTTGGGCAGCCCATCTTTTAATGTTCAGTGTTGTTTTCCTGTTTGGTGGGGCATAAGCGTGGTGTGTCTTGCAGTGGAACTTGTTGGCTCGTAGATGGAGCTTGGTTTCAGTGTAGGTATGGAGACTTTTGGGTGAGCTCTTGTCTATTAATGTTACCTGGAGTCTAGAGTTCTCTGATGTTCTCAAGTTCTGGAGTTAAGCCTCCTGCCTCTGAATTTCTGCCCTTCTGTTACAGCAGCCTCAAGACTTCTCCATGCAGCACTCTCCACATCCAGGAACATCCAGAGAGATTCACAGAGATACAAAGAAGAGAAGAGTGTGGGAAGAGATAGAGTGACCCAGAGGAGAAAAGGGAGAGCCTAAAGGGGAGAGAGCAATCAGGTTCAGTTGCTCAGTCATGTCTGACTCATTGAGACCTCATGAACTGCAGCATGCCAGGCTTCCTTGTCTATCACCAACTTCCAGAGCTTACTCAAACTCATGTCATTGAGTTGGTGATGTCATCCAGCCATCTCATCCTCTGTCATCCCCTTCTCCTTCCTTCAATCTTTCCCAGCATCAGGGTCTTTTCCAAAGAGTCAGTTCTTTGCATCAGGTGGCCAAAGTATTGGAGTTTCAGCTTTAGCATCATTCCTTCCAATGAACACCCAGGACTGATCTCCTTTAGGATGGACTGGTTGGATCTCCTTGCAGTCCAAGGGACTCTCAAGAGTCTTCAACACCACAGTTGAAAAGCACCAATTCTTCTGCACTCAGCTTTTTTTATAGTCCCACTCTCTCATCCATACATGACTATTGGAAAAACCATAGCTTTGACTTGTTGGACCTTTGAGAGCAATCAAGCCAGTAATCAAATCCCTAAGTGAAAATGGATACTGAAGATTAGATTCTTAAAGGTACAAAATTGATAACAAATATAAAAAAGCAGAGATTAAAAACCTAGAATAGACATTAGAGTTTCAAAAATACAATAAAATAAATACAAAAGAAAATTGATCCCCCATATTAAAAAATATATATGTAATTGTTTTTTAAGAAATAAAGGGTTTTTTTTTTTTGGAAAGGTAATAAATAGTAGGCTATAAAAATGAAAGTTAAAGGAGTATTAAAGAACTAAAATATTTTTTAAATTAAAAAGTTATGTTAGTAAAAATATAACTAGGAATTTCTTTGGAGATGCTGTGTGGTGTCAGTTCACTATCAGTCCCTTGTTCAGGCTTGTACTTGTTCTCAAGGTCTATAGTTGCCCCTTAAATGCACAGTCTCAACATTAACTGCAGTTCTAATCTGTTGTACCTGTCACTTCCAGAGAAGTCCCCCCTTCTTTGTTTATTTTGGGTTCTTCTTTTTGCAAGTCTCTTCAGAGTCTAATTTCTGCCCTGACACGAGGGGGTGAAAGTGGTCACTCATTTAGGCTCACTTGTTCAGTTGTGCTGTGGAGAGAGATGGTCACTACAAACGAATTCCGCTGGCATGTGTGGAGAGTGCTCACAGTGGATGGACCACACTGGGCTTGCCAGAGACCAAGGCAGCATGAATTTCCTGGGTCCACACTGCTCAGGCTCCAGGGTGCTCTGCAATGGCATTGTCCCAAGTGGACCTTGTGTTTCATGTACTTCCCAGGTCTAAGCTGCTCAGGTTCTCGGGTGTTCTGCAAGGGCACAGACCCAGATGGGCTGTGGGGTTTGCGACCTTCCCGGTCCAAATTGCTCAGGCAACTGGGTGGTTGGCAAGCGCACTGTCCCAGGTGGGCCTTGCATCCACGCACTTTCCAATCTTGGTGACTCAGTTTCCTGGGTGCGCCATGAGGGCACAGTCCCAGGTGTGCCATGTGTCTCCTCTGGGGAGCTAATCTCAGGCTGTGACACTCCTGGCAGATGTGAACCATCGAGGATCCCAGGAAGACGTCATTATCAACTCGCAGCCTGCTTACAGTTTGGTGGAAGATGCAGTCTCTGGGGCTGAGATTGCAGGAGCCCCTTGCCTTCCATCTCTGGCTGTTGTACACCTGCCTCTCTGCCTCTGGGGAAGGAGGGCCCTAAACAGCAGCTGGCTTGCTTTCCTTTGGTAATCACTAGGGCATGCACAATCCTTTATTCTGTGAATGCGCCAGGGGTCACCATGCTGTGTTAGGTCTTCCACAGGAAAGGGACTTTTTTTGTGTGTGTCTCCGGTAATCCCATGGTTTGGGCTGCTATGGCACATGAGCCCTACAGACTATCCTCAGGGCATTCAAAGGTGGTCCTTACGCTAAGGACCAATGATGGAGCTCACACTTTTCTGTTCAGACTCCACTTGCTGTTGCCAGATGCAAGCATCTAAGCTACTTTACTGCAAGTAGTTAAAGTTAGGTGCGTCTTCTGTGTTCTTCCCCCTCCCCTCCCCCCCCCCCCCCCCGGTTATGTTGCTCTCTGAGATTCCAAAGAGCCCCACAGACACACCTGTGAGAGGGTTTCCTACTGTGTGGAAATTTAGTCCTCCTTCAAACTCTGTCCCAGGTTAGGTCTCCATCTCTACATCTTCTGTCTCTGTTTTTGTCTTTATATTTTGTCCTACTTCCTTTTGAAGAGATTGGCCTGCCTTTCTGGGTGCCTGGTGTTCTCTGCCACCATTCAGAAGATGTTTTGTGAAAGTGGCTCAACATTCAACTGATCTTTTGGTGTATCTGTGGGGAAGAAAGTGGTCTCCCCATACTATTGCTCCACCATCTTGGAACAGCTTCTTCTCTTGCCTTTTCTATGATCCAGTGGATGTTGGCAATTTGATATCTGTTTCCTCTGTCTTTTCTAAATGCAGCTTGAACATCTGGAATTTCTCAGTTCACATATTGTTGAAGCCTAGCTTGGAGAATTTTGAGCATTACTTTGCTAGAGTGTGAGATGAGTGAAATTGTGTGGTAGTTTGAACATTCTTTGGCATTGTCTTTCATTGAGATTGAGATGACAACGGACCTTTTCCAGTTCTGTCGCCACTGCTGAGTTTTCCAAATTTGCTGACATATTGAGTGCAGCACTTTCACAGCATTATCTTTTAGGATTTGAACTAGTTCAGCTGGAATCCAATTACCTCCACTGGCTTTGTTTGTAGTGATGCTTCCTAAAGCCCGTTTGACTTCACACTCCAGGAAGTTTGAAGTGGCTCTAGGTGAGTGGTCACACAATCATGGTTATCTGGGTCATTATGAACCAGAGAGCTAACACCAAAAAAAAAAAGATGTCCATTTCATCATAGGAGACTGGAATGAAAAAGTAGGAAGTCAAGAGATACCTGGAGTAACAGGCAAGTTTGGTCCTGGAGTACAAAATGAAGCAGGGCAAAAGCTGGCAGAGTTTTGCCAAGACAATGTACTGGTGATAGCAAACACCCTCTTCCAACAAGAAGAGGGTGTTTTGGATAGTTCTCCTGTGTATTTTGGATAGTTCTCCTGTGTATTCTTGCCACCTCTTAATATATTCTGTTTCTTTTGGGTCCATGCTGTTTCTGTCCTTTATTGTGCCCATCTTTGAATGAAATGTTCTCTTGGTAGCTCGAATTTTCTTGAAGAGATCTCTAGTCTTTCCCATTCTATTGTTTTCCTCTATATCTCTGCATTGATCACTTAGGAAGGCTTTCTTATCTCTCCTTGCTATTCCTTCTAACTCTGCATTCATATGGCAAAGCTTTCTCCTTTGCCTTTCACTTCTCTTCTTTTCTCAGCTATTTGTAAGACCTCCTTAGACAACCATTTTGCATTTTTGCATTTCTTTTTCTTGGGCATGGTTTTGATCACTGCCTCCTGTACAATGTTATGAAGCTCCGTTCATAGTTCTTCAGGCCTTCTGTCTATCAGATCTAATCCCTTGAATCTATTTGTCACTCCCACTGTATAATCTCAAGGGATTTGATTTAGGTCGTACCTCAATGGTCTAGTGGTTTTCCCTACTTTCTTCAATTTAAGTCTGAATTTTCCAATAAGGAGTTCATGACCTGAGCTACACTCAGCTCCTGGTCTTGTGTTTACTGACTGTATCGAGCTTCTCTGTCCTCGGCTACAAAGAATATACTCATTCTGATTTCTGTATTGACCATCTAGTGATGTCTATATGTAGAGTCATCATCTCTTGCATTGTTGGAAGAGGGCGTTTACTAGCACCAGTGCATTGTCCTGGCAAAACTCTGCCACCTTTTGCCCTGCTTCATTTCATACTCCAGGACCAAACTTGCCTGTTACTCCAGGTATCTCTTGACTTCCTACTTTTGCATTCCATTCTCCTGTGATGAAATGGACATCTTTTTTTCATGTTAGCTCTAGAAGTTCTTGTAGGTCTTCACAGAACCGTTCAACTTCAGCTTCTTCAGCATTAGTGGTTGGGGGCATAGACTAGGATTACTGTGAAATTGAATGGTTTGCCTTGGAAATGAACAGAGATCATTTGGTTGCCTTTGAGATTACACTGAAGTACTGCATTTAGGACTCCTTCATTGACTATGAGAGCTACTGCATTTATTCTGAGGTATTCTTTCCCACAGTAGTAGGTATAATGGTCACCTGAATTAAATTTGCCTATTCCAGTCCTATTCTGGTGAGTCGTGGCTGTGGCACAGGAGTGGCTAGCGGTGGTTGGGTGGTGCAAGAGCAGTGAGTGGCAGAGAGGACCCCTTGGACCCCATGTCCAAGGTCAGGATCGGTGGCCATGAGGACATACCCCACTTCCAAGGTAAAGAGCAGCGGCTGTGCTTTGCTGGAGGAGCCGTGAAGAGATACCCCATGTCCAAGGTAAGAGAAACCCAAGTAAGAAGGTAGGGGCTGAGAGAGGACATCAGAGTGCAGCCAGATTGAAGTCACAATCACAGAAAACTAGCCAATCTGATCACACGGACCACAGCCTTGTCTAACTCAAAGAAACTAGGCTATGCGGTGTGGAGCCACCCAAGAGGGACAGGTCATGGTGGAGAGGTCTGACAGAATGTGGTCCACTGGAGAAGGGAATGGCAAACCACTTCAGTATTCTTGCCTTGAGAACCCCATGAACAGTATGAAAAGGCAAAAAGATAGGACACCGAAAGATGAACTCCCCAGGTCAGTAAGTGCCCAATATGCTACTGGAGATCAGTGGAGAAATAACTTCAGAAAGAATGAAGGAGTGGAGCCAAAGCAAAAATAACACTCAGTTGTAGATGTGACTAGTGATAGAAGCAAGGTCCAATGCTGTAAAGAACAATATTGCATAGGAACCTGGAATGTTAGGTGGATGAATCAAGGTAAACTGGAAGTGGTCAAACAAGAGATAGCAAGAGTGAACGTTGACATTCTAGGAATCAGCAAACTAAAATGGATTGGAATGGGTGAATTTTACTCAGATGACCATTATATCTACTACTGTGGGCAGGAATCCCTTAGAAGAAATAGAGTAGCCATCACAGTCAACAAAAGAGTCTGAGGTGCAGTACTTGGTTGCAATCTCAAAACAACAGAATGATCTCTGTTCATGTCCAAGGCAAACCATTCAATATCACAGTAATCCAAATCTATGCCCTGACCAGTAATGCTGAAGAAGCTGAAGTTGAACGGTTCTATGAAGACCTACAAGACCTTTTAGAACTACCACCCCCAAAAAGATGTCCTTTTCATTATAGGGAACTGGAATGCAAAAGTAGGAAGTCAAGAAACACCTGGAGTAACAGGCAAATTTGGCCTTGGAGTATAGAATGAAGCAGGGCAAAGGCTAATAGAGTTTGGCCAAGAGAACTCACTGGTCATAGCAAACAACCTCTTCCAACACCACAAGAGAAGACTCTACACATGGACATCACCAGGTGGCCAACACCAATATCAAATTGATTATATTCTTTGCAGCCAAAGACAGAGAAGTTTATACAGTTAGCAAAAACCAGAACATGAACTGACTGTGGCTCAGATCATGAACTCCTTATTGCCAAATTCAGACTTACAAAGTGGGGAAAACCACTACACCATTTAGGTATTACCTAAATCAAATCCTTTATGATTATACAGCGGAAGTGAGAAATATATTTAAGGGACTATATCTGATAGACAGAGTGCCTGATGAGCTATGGAAAGAGGTTCGTGACATTGTACAGGAGACAGGGATCAAGACCATCTCCAAGGAAAAGAAATGCAAAAAAGCCAAATGGCTATCTGGGGAGGCATTACAAATAGCTGTGAAAAGAAGAGAAGTGAAAAGCAAAGGAGAAAAGGAAAGATATACCAATTTGAATGCAGAGTTCCAAAAAATAGTAAGGAGAGATAAGAAAGCCTTCCTCAGTGATCGATGAAAAGAAATAGAGGAAAACAATAGAATGGGAAAGACTAGAGATCTCTTCAAGAAAATTAGAGACACGAAGGGAACATTTCCTGCAAAGATGGGCTCGATAAAGGATAGAAATGGTCTGGACCTGACAGAAACAGAAGATATTAAGAAGACGTGGCAAGAATACACAGAAGTGTACAAAAAAGATCTTCACGACCCAGTTAATCATGATGGTGTGATCACTCACCTAGACCCAGACACCCTGGAATGTAAAGTCAAGTGGGTCTTACGAAGCATCACTATGAACAAAGCTAGTGGAGGTGATGGAATTCCAGTGGAGCTGTTTCAAATCCTAAAAGACGATGCTGTGACAGTGCTGCACTCAATATGCCAGCAAATCTGGAAAACTCAGCAGTGGCCACAGGACTGGAAAAGGTCAGTTTTCATTTCAATCCCAAAGAAAGGCAATGCCAAAGAATGCTCAAACTACCACACAATTGCACTCCTCTCACACGCTAGTAAAGTAATGCTCAAAATTATCCAAGCCAGGCTTCAGCAATACGTGAACTGTGAACTTCCAGATGTTCCAGCTGGTTTTAGAAAAGGCAGAGGAATCAGAGATGAAATGGCCAACATCTGCTGGATCATCAAAAAAGCAAGAGATTTCCAGAAAAACATCTATTTCTGCTTTATTGACTATGCCAAAGCAAAGCCTTTGACTGTGTGGATCACAATAAACTGTGGAAAATACTGAAAGAGATGGGAATACAAGACTACCTGACTTGCCTCTTGAGAAACCTGTATGCAGGTCAGGAAGCAACATTTAGAACTGGACATGGAACAAGAGACTGGTTCCAAATAGGAAAAGGAGTGTGTCACGGCTGTATATTGTCACCCTGCTTATTCAACTTTTATGCAGAGTACATCATGAGAAACGCTGGACTGGATGAAGCACAAACTGGAATCAAGGTTGCTGGGAGAAATATCTATAACCTCAGATATGCAGTTGACACCGCCCTTATGGCAGAAAGTGAAGAAGAACTAAAGAGCCTCTTGATGAAGGTGAAAGAGGAGAGTAAAAATGTTGGTTTAAAGCTCAACATTCAGAAAACTAAGATCATGGCATCTGGTCCCATAACTTCATGGCAAATAGACAGAGAAACTGCGGAAAGAGTGGCTGACTTTATTTTGGGGGGTTCCAAAATCCCTGTAAATGGTGATTGCAGCCACGAAATTAAAAGACACTTAGTCCTTGGAAGGAAAGTTATGACCAACCTAGACAGCATATTAAAAAGCAGAGACATTACTTTGCCAACAAATGTCCAACTAGTCAAGGCTATGGTTTTTCCAGTAGTCATATGTGTATGTGATAGTTGGAGTATAAAGAAAGCTGAGCACCAAAGAATTGATGCTTTTGAAGTATGGTGTTTTAGAAGACTCTTGAGAGTCCCTTGGACTGCAAAGAGATCCAACCAGTGCATCTTAAAGGAGATCAGTCCTGGGTTTTCATTAGAAGGATTGATGTTGAAGCTGAAACTCCAATACTTTGGCTACCTGATGTGAAGAGCTGACTCATTAGAACAGACCCTGATGCTGGGAAAGATTGAGGGCAGGAGGAGAAGGGGACAAAAGAGGATAAGATGGTTGTATGGCATCACTGACTCAATGGACATGATTTGAGGTAGGCTCTGGGAGTTGGAGATGGACAAGAGGCCTGGCATGCTTCAGTTCATGGGGTCACAAAGAGTCAGCCATGATTGAGCAACTGAACTGAACTGATTCCAATCCATTTTAGTTCACTGATTCCTAAAATGTCAATATTCACTCTTACCATCTCTTGGTTGATCACTTTCAATTTCCCTTGACTAATGCACCCAACATTCCAGGTTCCTATGCAATGTCGTTCTTTACAGCATCGTAGTTTACTTCCATCACCAGTCACTTCCACAACTGGGCATTTTTTTCACTTTGGCTCAGCCTCTTCATTCTTTCTGGAGCTATTTCTCCACTTCAGTACCATATTGGGCACCTACCAATCTGAGGAGTTCATCTTTCAGTGTCATATCTTTTTGCCTTTTCATACTGTTCATGGAATTCTCAGGGAAGCATACTGAACTATTAAATATAATTAAAATAACACATAATTATAAATGATAAACTACAATGCACAGTATAATTTTAAAATTATAATTATAAAATTTAAAAACAAAATATAATTAAAATAAGTTATTCCAATTATTTGCTCATTTGCCCCATTTATTTTATAAACACCAATTAGTCTTGTGTGCAGCGGAGATCTGGGTATGATAAAAGTTACCTCTAAATTACTGGAGATGCTTCTATTATGATAAGAATTACAATATATTCTATTGGGTAAGATTTAATTTTGCTGTTACCGTTGTTTAGTTGCTAATTGTGTCCTACTCTTTGAGACCCCATAGACTGTAGCTGCCAGGCTCCTCTCTTCATGGGATTTCCCAGGCAAGAATATTGGAATGGGTTGCCATTTCCTTCTCCAGGGGATCTTCTTGACCCTTAATAGGAATATATAGATTTCATATGAATGCATCCTAACACTTTAACATTAAAAAGCTTTATTGCATTAAATTCTATTACATTTAAAGGAACATGAATCTCATGAAATAGGGATACCAAAATTATCACTTGATTTTCAGAATCATTCAGGAAATATGCATAAAAAATGATTCAGATACCCTTGGACCTATAATGAATTTCTGAATCTTCACTTCAAGATCCATTATCTGATGCTAGAAAATGGAAATTAAGATTGTATGATAAGAACAGAGAGATGATGCAGTGTGAGTCAGCAAAAGTTTTATCCTAAACACTAAAATATATTTCCACCAAAGAACTCTCACTCAGGAAGAGTGGCCATTTACCATTTTCCCTTAAAAACTCCATGTCTTTTGTTAACCACCACATTTATCTCATACCTTTGTATTTCTATACAATTAAAAAGCCTAGAATGCTGTTAGTTATATAATTATAAACTTACTTCTGATTTTCAAATATTAGAACATATAGGCAGTAAATTATTTGTATAAATTGAATTGCTCTGCAGTCATTCTGAACATGCATGTTGCTGGAGTATGATCTCTTTTTGGAGTCTCTATCATCATCAAACTTATCAGCATCTAAATGTGTATTTCTAGAATTTGTAACACAGGAATAAATAAAGATTAGTTAGGTATATGTTGTACTTTCGTCTGAGGCATATAGCTTGTAATAGTATGGATGAGATAAACTAATATGTTACAGAATGATATAACAAATAAATCCAATGAAGTGCACAACATAAATATAAGAAATTCACATCAAAGTCAATACGTGATCATGTAAGATTTCATAATATTTAGTTTCCAAATATTTAAAGTCATACTGGCTATCAGATATAATAGGATCAAGAACTTGGTTTAAGATAGACATTAAAAAAACCTACATTCATATATGAAATTCTCAAAATTACTCTAAAAAGATTATTTATTTATGGCCTTGCTGGGTCTTCATTGCTGCACATGGGCTTTCTCTAGTTCTGACAAGCAGGGTTTATGCTTCATTGTGGTACTCAGGCTTCTCACTACAGTGGTTTTTTCTTGTTGTGGATCACAGGCTCTGTGTGTGTGGGCTTCAGTAGTTTCTGTCCACAGGCTTACTTGCATGTGGGATTTTCCTGGACCAGGGCTTAAACTCATGTCCTTTGCATTAGCAGGTGGATTCTTCATCACAAGGCAAGTCCCACAATTATTCTTAGACACCCACCATAAAGAAAAATATATATATAAATGATGTTTTTTTTCATCATGCCAACCTAGGTTATGCTTCAGTGTCAATACAACCTTCAAATCATAATGTACTAAAATAACAAAGGTTTATTTCTGATTGATGGTGCATATTCATGCGGGTTAAAGAATTGGGGTAGAGGAGAGAAATCTGGGGCTACATTTCTTCTCTCCAGGGATAATACTGACAGAACATCCTCATCTGAAGTTGGTTGCCATTGCTGAAGAAAAGAGGTTCTGATTGTACACTAGCTCTTATAGTTTTCTCCCAAATTTGACAAATATAGCTTCTCTCACGATTAATTTACACCAGTAAGTTATATCATGACCATTTTTAACAGAAAGAAGATGAGGAAATGCAACCAACCTTGTGCCCAGAGAAGGGTCAGAAATACTTGGTAACTAGTATTAATGAGAACACGAATGGATATGTAATCATTCAAAAGTTTTCAAATAAATAGATGTATGTAAAGTGCAAGTAATACATCCTTGTGATGTTTTTCTTTCCTTGAAGATACATTTCACATTTTCACCTGAAAATCTTGGATGAAACACCTTAGCAATGCAGCTTTCCATTAAAGCTCAATTCTTTTCTCCTCTTCCTTCACATCAGTCAGATCCATACAGGCTCAGCGGAACTGAATACTTGTGAAAAAATTTTACTGGATTCTCTTCAAAACAATGTCAACTTTGTTTTCACAAGGAGCAGGGAAAGTAAAAGAATTATATACCAATTAACTTGCTTTTTAGGCTCTTGTCTTGAGTTACAGTTAAACAAGTAGACACTATAAACATAACAGCAGCAACAATAAAAATTGGTTCAAATAGATGACTATGATCTGTATTCTTTTATAATTATCCCAGCCTTTCTTAATAGACACATCTAAAATAGTGCATCTCATTTACTTTCAGTATCTCTAACCTGTTCTTAAATGACATTAAATAAAAATAAAGATGACTAAACTAAGTTTGGAGATGGAAAAGATAGTGCTTATGCAAATGTCAGAAAAATCTTACATCCTTCTTTGAAAATAAAAGAGAAGGCTTAAATACCAAAAATATTATATAACAACTGCTATCCCACACATTATATTTGCTTTTATCTAACTTTAAATTCATCTATCTCAGTATATTTTCTCAACACTTTATAATCAAAGTCCCCACATTATTCCAGAAATAAAGATGATATAAATAAACTTCTTAGATTATAAATTACATTATTTTAGCTTTAGATTATTTAAAATAATTTCTTTAGACTTTCTTTTAGAATATCATCCCCGAGAATGTTCAAGTAGTATCTGGGCAATTTCATGGAAAATTGGGTACAGTAGGGAGGAGAAAATGTCATTGCTAATTTGATAGGGATTGCACTGAATATGAAGATTGCCTTGTGTAGTATAGTAACTTTGACAATACTGATTCTACCAATCCATGTACATGGTGTATCTTTCCATCTGTGTGTTTTTTTTTTTTATCAGCATCTTATAATTATCAGAGTATAGGTCTTTATACCCTTAGGTAAATTTGTGCTGTGCTATGCTAAGTCACTTCAGTCATGTTTGACTCTATGTGGCCCTGTGGACTGTAGCCTTCCAGGCTCCTCTGTCCATGGGATTCTCCAGGCAAGAATACTGGGTTGCCATGCCCTCTTCCAGGAGTTCTTCCTGACCCAGATATAGAACCCACGGCTCCTGTGGCTACTGCACTGCAGCAAATTCTTCACTGTTGAGCCACTGGAGAAGCCCGAGGTAGATTTATTCCTATTTTATTCTTTTTTATGTCATGATAAATGGGATTTTTCTTGAATTTTCTTTCTGATCTTTAATTATTTGTATATATAAATGCAACAGATTTCTGTGTATTAATTTTGTAGCCTTCAATTTCACCAAATTAAATGATTAGTTCAAGTAATTTCCTGGTAGCATTTTAAAGATCTTCTATGTATAGTAAGCTTTCCTGGTGGCTCAGACGGTAAAGCGTCCGCCTGCAATGAGGGAGACCCGGGTTTGATTCCTGGGTCCAGAAGATCCCCTCGAGAAGGAAATGGCAATCCACTCCAGCACTCTTGCCTGGAAAATCCCATGGATGGAAGAACCTGATAGGCTACAGTCCATGGGGTGGCAAAGAGTTGGACACGACTGAGTGACTTCACTTTCACTTTTTCTATGTATAGTATGTCAATTGCAAACAGTAACAGTTCAACTTCTTTTCAATTTGGATTCCCTTTACTTCTTTTCTTCTCTGACTACTGAAGCTTGGACTTTGAAAACTATGCTGAGTGATGATGGTGACAGTGGACATCCTTGTTTTCTTACTTAGAGGGGATGCTTTCAGCTTTTCACCATTGAGTCAAATGTTAGCTGTAGGTCTGGTTTATATGGAATTTTTCTTATGTTGAGTTATGTTCCCTCTAACCCACTTCAGCCTTCTTGCCTGGAGAATCCTGGCAGGCTACAGTCCATGGGTCACAAAGAGTCGGACAAGACTGAAGAAACTCAGCATGCATGCATGCATGTTCCCTCTATGTCCAGTTTCTGGAGATATATATATTTTTTAATCATAAATGCTGAGCTTTGTTTATATATATATATATATATGTATATATATATATATATATATATAATCTTTGTCTGGCTTTAGGATCAGGGTGATGGTGGCCTTAAAGAATGAATTTGGAAGTTTTCTTTTCTCTGCATATTTTGGAACAGTTTCAGAAGGATAGTTGTTAACTCTTCTCTAAATGTTTCATAGAATTTGCCTATGAAGCCATAAGGTCCTGGACTTTTGTTTGTTGGGAGTTTTAAAATCACAGTTTCAGTGCTTGTGATTGGTCTGTTCATATTTTCTATTTCTTCACGGTTCAGTCTTGAGAGAGTGCACATTTCTAAAAATTTGTCCATTTCTTCCATTTGTCCATTTTATTGGTATACAGTTGATCATAGTAGTCTCTTATGATCCTTTGTATTTCTGTGGAGTCAGTTGTAACTTATTTTTCCATTTCTAATTTATTTGAGTCCTTTCCCTTTATTCTTAATGAGTCAGGCTAAAGGTTTATAAATTGTATTTACCTTTCCAAAGAACCAGCTTTTAGTTTCATTGACCTTTGAGATTGCTTTCTTGGCCTCTATTTCATTTATTTCTGCTCTGATCTTTATGATTTCTTTCCTTTTACTAACTTTAAGTTTTGCTTTTTTCTTCTCTATTTGTTAGGTATAAGTTTAGGTCGTCTATTTGAGATTTTTCTTGTTTCCAGAGGTAAGATTGTATTGTTATAAACTTCCCTCTTAGAACTTCTTTTGCTGCATTCCATAGGATTTGGACTTCTGTGTTCTCACTTTCACTTGTCTCCAGGTATTTTTTTTATTTCCTCTTTGATTTCTTCAGTGATTCACTGGTTGTTTAGTAGCATATGGTTTAGCCATCATACATTTCTGTTTTTTATATTTTTTTTCCTTCTGGTTTATTTCTAATCTCATAGCATTGTGATTAGAACAGATGCTTGACATGATTTCAAATATTTCAAATTGGCAAAGGCTTTCCTTTTGGCCCAGCATGTGTTCAATCCTGGAAAATGTTCATGTGCATTTGAGAAGAATATGTAGTCAGCTGTTTTTGATTGGAATACTTTACAAATTTCAGTTAAGTCCAATTGTTCTAATGTGTCATATAAGGCCTGTGTTTCCTCATTAATTTTCCCTCTGGATGATCTGATCATTGATGAAGGTGGGTTGTTAAGATCTCCCACTATTATTGTGTTACTGTTGATTTCTCATTTTATAGTGTTTTTTTCTTTCTTTTTTTTGCCTTAGATACTGAGGTACCCTTATGCTTGGTACATATATATTTATTATTGTTATATCTTCTTATTGGCTTGAACCTTTGATCATTATGTAGTGTCCTTGTCTTGTATAACCATTTTTATTTGAAAGTCTATTTTGTCTGATATGAATACTGCTACTGCAGCTTTGTTTTGATTTCCATTTGCGTGAAATACCTTCTCCCATTCCTTTATTTTCAGTATGCAAGTGTCCCTCCATCTAAGGTGGGTGGGTCTCTTGCAGACAGCATATATAATCTTGCTTTTGTATCTACCCAGCCAGTCTATGTCTTTTGGTTGGTGCATTTAATCCATTTGTATTTAAGGAAATCCATTTACCTTTAAGGTAGTTTAAGGTAATCATCAATATGTATGATCCTATTATTATTTCTTAATTGTTTGGGGTTTATTTTTTGTAGGTCTCTTCCTCCTCTTTTGTTTCCTTTAGCATTTGCTGTAAAGCTTGTTTGGTGGTGCTGAATTCTCTTAACTTTTGCTTTTTTGTTAAGCTTTTGATTTATCCATCATATCTGAACAAGGGTCTTGTTTGGTAGAGTATTCCTGGTGTAGGTTCTTCACTTTCATCCCTTTAGATAAATTATGCCATTTCCTTCTGGTTTATAGTGTTTCTGTTGAGAAATGCGCTGATAACAGTATGGGAACTCCACTGTATGTTATTTGTCATTTACCCCTTTTTGCTTTTAATATTATATTTTTGTCTTTATCTTTTTTTTTCCAAAAAAATAAAAAACCCAAGAAACTCCAAAGTTTGATTACTATGTTTTTGGCGTCTTCCTCCTTCAGTTTATCATGTCAGGGACTCTCTGCACTTCATGAACTTAATTGACTATTCCCTTTCCCATGTTAGGGAAGTTTTCAGCTATTATTTCTTCAAATATTTTCTGGGTTCCTTTCTCTCTTCTTCTAGGAACACTTTAATGTGAATGCTGGTGTATTTAATGTTGTCCCAGAGGTCTCTTAGGATGTCTTCTTTACATTATTTTTTCTGTATTCAGATTTGAGGCAATAATTTCCACCATCCTGTCTTCCAGATCACTTATCTGGTCTTATGCCTAGTTATTCTGCTACTGATCCCTTCTATTATATTGTTCATCTGTTTGTTTCTTATTTAGTTCTTCTAGGTATTTGGTAAACTTTTCCTGCATTTTAGCCATTATTTTTCTGACATAATGGATCATCCTTACTATCATTATTCTGAATTCTTTTTCTGGAAGGTCATATATCTCCATTGCATTTAGTTTTTTTGGGGGGGGGTTATCTTGTTCTTTCATCTGGGAGAAATCCTCTGCATTTTCATTTTATTAACTTTCTGTGATTGTAGTTTTCATCAGGAAGATGTGGGATTGTAGTTCTTGCTTCTTCTGTCTGCCCTCTGGTGGACGAGGATAAGAGGCTTGTGCAAGCTTACTGATAGGTGGGACTTGGCGGTGGTAAAACTAGGTGTTGCTCTGGTGGGCAGGGTAATGCTTAATAAAACTTTAATACAATTGTCTGCTGATAGATGGGGCTGCTCTCCTTCCTTGTCATTTGTTTGTCCTGAGGCAAACCAGCCCTGGAGTCCATAGGGAAGAAGGCTCATCCAAGGGGCACCAGGACTGCTGCTTTCAAGGTCCCCATTCCCATGGTGAGCCACTGTCAACCAACACCTCCAGAGAAGATTCTCCAACACTAGCAGGTAGGTATGGTACAGTCTTCTGTAGGGTCATTGCTCCTTTCCTCTGGGTCCTGGTGTGCACAATGTTTTGCTTGTGTCCTCCAAGAGCAGGGTCTCTCCACCAGTTCTGGGAAGTCCTGAAATCAAATTGCACTGATCTTCAAAGTCAGGTTCTCTGTAGATTCCTAGCCTTTTTGCCAGATTTCTTCACTGGAAGCCTGATATTGGGCTCAGAACCTTCACAATATTAAGAAAACTTCTTTGGAATTATTGCTCTCTAGCTTGTGGGTTTCCTCTTTCCCCACAATGGGTATGAGGTTTGATTTTATAATGATTTCACCCCCTGCCATCCTCCTGCAGCTCCTCTTTTGTCTTTGGGCATGGGGTATCACTTTTTGGTGGGTTCCATGTCCTCCTGTTGATGGTCTTTCAACAGCTAGCTGTGATTTTAGTGCTCTTACAGGAAGAGATGAGTGAATGTCCTTCTACTCTACTATCTTCAACAAGGATGTCTTAGCTGAAGCCCTAAATTCATCCAATTTTTTCATTGAGGTTGAAACTGTCCATTAAGCAAGTCTTTCGAATGCAAAAATTCAGAATCAGCAGAATAAGAATCACCTAAATAGTACTTATTAAAAATTAGATCTCTAGACCCCATTTAGGCCTGTTAAAATTTAGGTATAAGACGAAGCTATTTGCATAGTAAAGTAATGCTCAAAATTCTTCAAGTTAGGGCTTCAATAGTGAACCAAGAACTTCCAGATGTACAAGCTGGATTTAGAAAAGGCAGAAGAGAGACGGAGACCCGACGGTCATCTGGTTTCCTGGAAGTCGAATGCAGAGGGGCTTGTAGGCTGTGCAGAGGCAACCCAGACCATTTAATTTGGCAGAGTGGAAAGCTAATGCCCATTTGGTAGTAGAATGTGATTATGTGTGGAAGGAAGTTAGTGTTCGAACTGGAGGACTGGTGGACAAAAGCTCAAGTAAAACATACACTTTTGATACGGTTTTTGGAGCAAGTACTAAACAAATTGATGTTTACTGAAGTGTTGTTTGTCCAATTCTGGATGAAGTTATTATGGGCTATAATTGCACTATTTTTGCATATGGCCAAACTGGCACTGGAAAAACCTTTACAATGGAAGGTGAAAGGTCCCCCAAGGAAGTGTATACTTGGGAGGAGGAACCTTTGGTTGGTATAATTCCACATAGTCTTCATCAGATTTTTGAAAAACTTACTGATAATGGTACTAAATTTTCAGTGAAAGTGTTGCTATTGGAAATCTACAATTAACAGCTCTTTGATCTCCTTAATCCATCTTCTTATGTTTCTGAGAGACTGCAGATATTTGATGATCCCCGTAACAAGAGGGGAGTGATAATCAAAGGTTTAGAAGAAATTATAGTACACAACAAGGATGAAGTCTATCAAATTCTGGAGAAGGGAGCAGCAAAAAAGACAGCTGCAGCAACTTTGATGAATGTCTACTCTAGTCGATCCCACTCAGTTTTCTTTGTTACAATACACATGAAAGAAACTACAGTTGATGGAGAGGAGCTTGTTAAAATTGGAAAGTTGGTTGATCTTGCACGCAGTGAGAATATTGGCCATTCTGGAGCAGTTGACAAGAGATCTCAGGAAGCTGGAAATATCAATCAGTCCCTGTTGACTCTGGGAAGGATTATTACTGCTCTTGTAGAAAGAACACTTCATGTTCCTTATCGAGAATCTAAACTGACTAGAATCCTCCAGGACTCTCTTGGGGGACATACAAGAACATCTATGATTGCAACAGTTTCTCCTGCATCTCTCAATCTGGAGGAAACTCTGAGTACATTGGAATATGCTCATAGAGCAAAGAATATACTCAATAAGCCTGAGGTTAACCAGAAACTCACCAAGAAAGCTCTAATTAATGAATATACAGAAGAGATAGAGTGTCTGAAATGGGATCTTGCTGCAACTCTTGAAAAAAAATGGAGTGTACATTTCTGAAGAAAATTTTAGAGCTATGAGTGGAAAACTAACTGTTCAAGAAGAAGAAATTGTAGAATTGGCTGAAAAAATTGCTACTGTTGAGGAAAAGCTAAATAGGGTTACAGAATTGTTTATGGATATTAAAAATGAACTTAATCAATGCAAATCTGACCTGCAAAGTAAGACACTGGAACTTGAAACCACTCAACAACATTTGCAGGAAACGAAATTACAGCTTGTTGAAGAAGAATATATCAGCTCAGCTTTGGAAAGTACTGAAGAGAGACTTCATGATGCTGCCAACAGGTTGCTTAACACAGTCAAAGAAACTACAAAAGATGTATTTGTCTCCATTCTAAACTGGATCATAAGAAGGCAGTTGATCAGCATAATAAAGAAGCTCAAGATGTTTTTGGCAAAAACTTGAATAGTCTGTTTAATAATATGGAAGAATTAATTAAGGATGGCAGCACGAAACAAAAGGCCATGCTAGAAGTTCACAAGACCTCAATTGGTACCCTGCTGATGTTCAGTGTCTCTGCATTAGACACTATTACTGCAGCAGCACTTGGATCTCTCACATCGATTCCAGAAAATGTGTGTACACTTGTTTCTCAGATGTCTAATACGATATTGAAAGAATAGTCGTTAGCAGCAGAAAGTAAAACTGTACTTCAGGAATTGATTAACACAGGAAACTATGAAACAGGAAGGTCTGGCTCCTTCAGAAAATTGTAAACAAAATCCCTCTCCTAGGACCATGTAGGAAGGAGCCTGGCAGCAAAGCCCAGGGCTTGGAACCCTGCAAGCTCACCCTATCTGCATCTTACCACCACTTGGATGTTCTTTCCCATTTCATCTTTCTTCTTCACAGATGAATTTGGCTGAGATGCCACAACTGTCCCCTAAGAAGGCCGGGTCACGGACTTGGGTGCCATGGGGCATGGAGTGGCTTGGCAGCTGGCATGGACCTGGGTGCCCTCCTCCCCTGTCTGATGCTGGCGTGCCCGTGGAAATCACTATCGCCCAGGAACCATGACTGATTGTGGCGTCTGGCCTGCACTAGCCCGAGCCTTCCAGTCACAAACCTAGTCTCTGTTCCAAGCCCAAGAAACCTAGCAACCACTCAGCGCCTCACTTTTATAAAGGAGCCGACTGGCTGGGTCAATGGCAGCACTGGCGTGCAAAGTACCATGGGACACAGTTTCATCACCAGACCCTGCCCCAGGGCGTGGCCTGTGGAAAAGCAAATGGCTGGTCCATCGGTGCCAGCCTGGAACTCATAGTCTAGTGGGAGACTGTCCCTGAGTAGTGAATGAACATCTCTAGGCCAGAGTTTCCTCATCTGCACAATGGGACTGATAGCAACTGTCTCAGACAGTTGTGTGAAAATTAATGAGCTGGTGAGGGTAAATAGTTTAGGCTAGAATGACCATGTAAAAGCTCTGGAAACCTAGCTGTGATTGTAAATGATATTAGATAATTGTAAGATAGTGCTGTGGAAGCACAGAAAAGAGAGGCCCAAAGCAAGCCCCTTTCTCAGAGGAAGCATCCAGAATCATCTGGAAGAATAATTAGGAAATGTTAAGGCTACCATGGGTACTAAATCATGATGAAAAAGAGACTGAATGTTACTTTAGGACTACGAATTTATCTTTGAGTGATGACAACTCGTCCTTGCCAAATGATTCCAAGCAAGAAAGCAAGGTCATATTTGTGTTTTCCAACCACGGTCCTGCAGTAGCTGTTGCAGGCTCAATCTACGTGGACCAGCATCCTGCAGGCCTCTCAAGGAGGTTGCGCAAACACCCGTGGCTGTCAGCCTACAACTTCCTGCTGGCGACTCTATCTGGCTCCTCTTGCGCGCAGTGACTGCCTGCTTCCATAGGAGTACTCTGGGCTTTTTGGCAGTGTTTACAGTTACTCAACCAGATTAGATGTGGGTTGCAAACCCAGGAAATAAAGAATCATGGGCCTGTGCTATACTCGGCTCTGGGAACTTAACTTAACTTAGCCCACAGGAACCTAGGTATCTTTGTAGTTTCCTAAATGATGATATGATGATGGCCAGATGGGGTGGAAATTTTGCAGGCCTCCTTAACTGTTCCTCTGCTTATTAACCTACCTTCTTCCCCAAGGAACTGACACATCTACAGCTTAGATGAATGGTCATCTCACCCTGCATAGCTGGTTGTCTACTGATATGTCCTCTTAGATGGCTCAACAGCATCTAGATGAACCTATCCAAAATGGAACTCTTCACCCTAACCCCCTTTATCTCCACCCTGATCTTTCTCATCTAGACACATGGTTCTAACCAGACCTTTGATTCCTTTGTTCTCCTTGTCCAATGCAGACCTGTTGGTTTTATCACTTTTGCCCTCCACTCTAGTCCAAGTTTCTTTTATCTCTACCCTGAATAACTATTCTTAATAAACTCCTTAACAGGTTTAAAAAAAGAGAAAAGAAAGAAAATGCAGAAGAACCAGAGATTAAATTGCCAACATCTTCTGGATCATAGACAGTTCCAGAAAAACATCTACTTCTGCTTCAATGATTATGCTAAAGCCTTTGTGTAGATCACAACAAACTGGAAAATTCTTAAAGAGATCAAAATACCAGACCACCTTACCTGCCTTGTGTGAACCCTATATTCAGGTCAAGAAACAACAGTTAGAATTGGACGTGGAACAATGGACTGGTTCCAAATTGGGAAAGAAGTAAGTCAAGGCTGTATATTGTCACTCTGCTTATTTAGCTTACATGCAGAGCACATCATGTGAAATGCTGGGTTGGATGAAGCACAAGCTGCAAGAAAAGCTATGACAAACCCAGACAGCATATTGAAAAGCAGAGACATTACTTTGCATACAAAGGTCTGTATGGCCAAAGTTATGGCTTTTTCAGTGTCATGTATGGATGCGAGAGCTGGACAATAACAAAGGCTGAGTGCTGAAGAATTGATGCTTTTGAACTGTGGTGCTGGAGAAGACTCTTGAGAGTCCCTTGGACTGCAAGGAGATCAAACCAGTCAATCCTGGAGGAAATCAATTGTGAATACTCAATGGAAGCACTGATGCTAAAGCTGCAAGTCCAAAACTTTGGCCACTTGATGTGAAGAGCTGACTTACTGGAAAAGACCCTGATGCTAGGAGACTGAAGGCAGGAGGAGAAGGGGATGAAAGAGGATGAGAAGGTTGAATGGCATCACTGACTCAATGGACATGAATTTTAGAAAGCTCCAGGAGATGGTGAAGGACAGGAAAGCCTGGCACACTTCAGTTCATGGGTTCACAAAGAGTCGGACACAACTGACCGACTGAACAACAACTTCTGCATTCTCATGGGTAACAGGTAAATTTTATGATTCTCAATGCTGAAGACTTCTGATGTATGATGTGAGTTAAAAATATACAAAATCTACCCAGACTTTTAAAAAAGTGCCAATAAGCCTTCAGAATGGAGGAAAGCAGTCCTATTCTGAACTCCAGCCATTCCCATATAACCCTCCTCTGACTTTCACTGTAATCATGGGGGTAAAATCTTCTCCAGATATTTCTTTATTTTTCAGAACTTTAGATTAAAACCCCCCAGCTGACCTCTCTCCAACCCTACACACACACACACCAAATGCTTCGAGTCATGTGGCACAGTAGGTATTCAATGACCCAAAGTTTGTTATTAAATACATCCAAGTATATTCACTGTGCATAATGGTTTAACAGTTCAAATGGAGACAAGTTTAACTAAGGAATTACTGATAAAAATACTTCAAAAAACTCCTCCTTCGTTAAAAAAATCTAATTACACTAATTTTGATTGGTATTTCTGACCCAAATACTACTTCTTTCAAGAATGCCTCTATAGTGCTCAAGTGATACAGCACATTGAAAAAGAGGTCATGGATATAAATAGAACAGTGATTTAGCCTGGGAACTACTCCCAAATGAGGGGAAATGGGTTCTAAATGCCTACTTAACAAAGAAAGCTCTTCTGATAAAACTCCTAGTAGATCTATTAATGCAAATTCCAATTACTGCCTAAGAATGTCAATCATGTGGAAAACAATATTGCCAAGACTTAGACTGTTTATCACAAGGGTTGAGATATGTTAGGATATTATATATAGATATAGATGGGCTTCCCTGATGGCTCAGTGATAAAGAATCTACCTACAATGCAGGAGACATGGATTCGGTCCCTGGGTTGGGAAGATCCCTTGGAGAAGGAAATGGCAACCCACTCCAGTATTCTTGCCTGGGAAATTCCATGGACAGAGGAAAAGCCTGGCAGCCTATAGATTATGAGGTTGCAAAAGTGTCAGCCATGACTTAGCAACTAAATAACTATGATACATATAGATGATAGGCAGATTAATAGATAAATTTTTTTCTGGTCAAAATTTTGCTGTAAATCCTCAAGTTAGATGTAGCAATTGAAAATTTCTTTCTGCTACATAGCAGACTCTCCTGTAAGACCTTCAATAATATGGCTCTAATATCCTACCCTTATCCATCACTGTCATCCTAATTTATTCCATGCTTCAATTTATATGAATAACTCAATGTTATTTGCAAACTTTCTGTACTTCCACCACCTATATTTATATCCAGTTATTTCTCTCCCTGGAATCCACACATTCACTGTTTATAAAATAATTATTGAGCTTATGAATTTTTAGAAAAAGTTTTCCAGAGATTCTTGACTTATCATAACTTTAATGTGTCCCCAGAGAATAGTGAATGTCTGCTGCATTTTCAGTAAATACATAATTAGTGCTAAATCATGTTAGTTGATGTCACGAAAGTGAATAACTTCAAGACTTACTACAAAGCTACAGTAATTTGGACAATATGGTATCAGTAAAAGAATACATAAATAGATCAGTGAAACAGAATAGAGTCCAGAAGCAGACCCCATAAATATAGTCCACTGAACTTTGACAAAGGGACAAAGGAAACACAATGGAGCAAAGATAGTGTCTTTAACAAATCGTGCTGTAACAACTGGACATCTACATACAAAAATATGAATCTAGACACCTATCAAATAAATTAAAAATAGAGGGTAGATCTATATGCAAAATAAAAACCTATGCAACTCCTAGAAGATAACATAAGAGAAAAACGAGATGACCTTGGCTATGGTGATGCTTTTTTTGATAACACCACAAAAGATACAAACTATGAAAGAAAGAAGTGATAAACTGGACTATATTAAAACTAAAAATTTCTGTCCTGAGAAAGATAATGTCTAAAGAATTAGAGGACACATCACACGGAGAAAATACTTGGGAAACATATCCGATAAAGGATTATTATCTAAAATATTTAAATAGCTCAACATAAAGAAAAAAATCCAATGTAAAAATTAGTCTAAGACTGTAATACACACTTCACAGAGAAGATATATAGATTTCAAATAAACATATTAAAAGATGGTCCATATTACATATCATCAAAGTGAAAGTGAAGTCACTGAGTCGTTCCAACTCTGCAACTCTATCAACTGTAGCCTGCCAGGCTTCACTGTCCATGGGATTTTCCAGGCAAGAATACAGGAGTGGGTTGCCATTTTCTTCTCCAGGAGATCTTCCTGACCCAGCGATATATCATCAGGGAAATGCAAATTTGAACACAGTGAGGTACCATTATAAACTTATTTGAATGATAAATATCCTGAACACCGACTGTGTTACTGGTGAGGATATGGAGCAACAGGAACTCAGACATTGCTGGTGGAATTAAAAATGGTACAGCCTGTTTCCACTGGGAGAAATATCAATAACCTCAGCTACACAGATGACACTACCCTTATTGCAGAAAGTGAAGAGGAACTAAATAGCCTTTTGATGAACGTGAATGAGGAGAATGGGAAAGCTGGCTTAAAACACAACATTCAAAAAATGAAGATCATGGCATCCAGTCCCATCACTTCATGGCAAACAGATGGGGAAACGATGGAAACAGTGACAGACTTTATTTTCTTGGGCTCCAAAATCTCTGTGGAGGGTGACTACAACCATGAAATTAAAAGACGTTTGCTCCTTGGAAGAAAAGTTATGACAAATCTAGACAGTATAGACTGGAATGGGTGAATTTAACTAAGATGACCATTACATCTACTACTGTGGGCAGGAATCCCTCAGAAGAAATGGAGTAGCCATCATGGTCAACAAAAGAGTTCGAAATGCAGTACTTGAATGCAATCTCAAAAACGACAGAATGATCTCTGTTCGTCTCTAAGGCAAACCATTTAATATCACAGTTATCCAAGTCTATGCCCCAACCAGTAACGTTGAAGAAACTGAATTTGAACGATTTTATGAAGACCTACAAGATCTTTTAGAACTAACACCCAAAAAAGATGTCCTTTTCATTATAGGGCACTGGAATGCAAAAGGAGGAAGTCAAGAAACACCTGGAGTAACAGGCAAATTTGGCCTTGGAATGCGGAATGAAGCAGGGTAAAGACTAATAGAGTTTTGCCAAGAAAATGCACTGGTCATAGCAAACACCCTCTTCCAACTACACAAGAGAAGACTCTACACATGGACATCACCAGATGGTCAACACCAAAATCAGACTGATTATATTCTCTGCAGCCAAAGATGGAGAAGCTCTATACAGTCAGCAAAAACAAGACCGGGAGCTGACTGTGGCTCAGATTGTGAACTCCTTATTGCCAAATTCAGACTTAAATTGAAGAAAGTAGGGAAAACTGCTAGACCATTCAGGTATGACCTAAATCGAATCCCTTATGATTATACAGTGGAAGGGAGAAATAGATTTAAGGGTCTAGATCTGATAGAGTGCCTGATGAACTATGGAATGAGGTTCATGACATTGTACAGGAGACAGGGATCAAGACCATCCCCATGGAAAAGAAGTGCAAAAAAGCAAAATGGCTGTCTGGGGAGGCCTTACAAATAGCTGTGAAAAGAAGAGAGGCAAAAAGCAAAGGAGAAAAGGAAAGATATAACTATCTGAATGCAGAGTTCCAAAAACTAGCAAGAAGAGATAAGAAAGCCTTCTTCAGTGATCAATGCAAAGAAATAGAGGAAAACAACAGAATGGGAAAGACTAGATCTCTTCAAGAAAATTAGAGATACCAAGGGAACATTTCATGCAAAGATGGGCTTGATAAAGGACAGAAATGGTCTGGACCTAACAGAAGCAGAAGATATTAAGAAGAGGTGGCAACAATACAGGGAAGAACTGTACAAAAAAGATCTTCACGACCCAGATAATCATGATGATGTGATCACTCATCTAGAGCCAGCCATCTTGGAATGTGAAGTCAAGTGGGCCTTAGAAAGCATCACTACGAACAAAGCTAGTGGAGGTGATGGAATTCAAGTTGAGCTGTTTCAAATCCTGAAAGATGATGCTGTGAAAGTGCTGCACTCAATATCCCAGCAAGTTTGGAAAACTCAGCAGTGGCCACAGGACTGGAAAGGGTCAGTTTTCATTCCAATCCCAAAGAAAGACAATGCCAAAGAATGCTCAAACTACCATACAATTGCACTCATCTCACATACTAGTAAAGTAATGCTCAAAATTCTCCAAGCCAGGCTTCAGCAATACGTGAACCGTGAACTCCCTGATGTTCAAGCTGGTTTTAGAAAAGGCAGAGGAACCAGAGATCAAATGGCCAACATCTGCTGGATCATCAAAAAGCAAGAGAGTTCCAGAAAAACATCTATTTCTGCTTTATTGACTATGCCAAAGCCTTTGACTGTGTGGATCACAATAAACTGTGGAAAATTCTGAAAGAAATGGGAATACCAGAGCACATAACCTGCCTCTTGAGAAATCTGTATGCAGGTCAGGAAGCAACAGGTAGAACTGGACATGGAACAACAGACTGGTTCCAAATAGGAAAAGGAGTGCGTCAAGGCTGTATATTGTCATCCTGCTGATTTAACTTATATGCAGAGTACATCATGGGAAACGCTGGACTGGAAGAAACACAAGCTGGAATCAAGATTGCTGGGAGAAATATCAATAACCTCAGATATGCAGATGACATCACCCTTATGGGAGAAAGTGAAGAGGAGCTAAAAAGCCTCTTGATGAAAGTGAAAGAGGAGAGTGAAAAAGTTGGCTTGAAGCTCAACATTCAGAAAACAAAGATCATGGCATCTGGTCCCATCACTTCATGGCAAATAGATGGGGAAACAGTAGAAAGTGTCAGACTTTATTTTTTTGGGCTCCCAAATCACTGCAGATGGTGACCGCAGCAATGAAATTAAAAGACACTTACTCCTTGGAAGAAAAGTTATGACCAACCTAGATAGTATATTCAAAAGCAGAGACATTACTTTGCCAATGAAGGTCCATCTAGTCAGGGCAATGGTTTTTCCTGTTCTCATGTATGGATGTGAGAGTTGGATTGTGAAGAAGGCTGAGTGCAGAAGAATTTATGCGTTTGAGCTGTGATGTTGGAGAAGACTCTTGAGAGTCCCTTGGACTGCAAGGAGATCCAACCAGTCCATTCTGAAGGACATCAACCCTAGGATTTCTTTGGAAGGAATGATGCTAAAGCTGAAGCTCCAGTACTTTGGCCACCTCATGCGGAGAGTTGACTCATTGGAAAAGACTCTGATGCTGGGAGGGATTGGGGGCAGGAGGAGAAGGGGACGACCGAGGATGAGATGGCTGGATGGCATCACGGACTCAATGGACGTGAGTCTGAGTGAACTCCCGGAGATGGTGATGGACAGGGAGGCCTGGCGTGCTGCTATTCATGGGGTCACAAAGAGTCGGACACGACTGAGCGACTGAACTTTACTGATATTAAAAAGCAGAGACACTACCTTGCCAACAAAAGTCTGTCTAGTCAAAGCTATCGTTTTGCCAGTAGTCATGCATGGATGTGAGATTTGGACCAGAAAGAGGGCCTGAGCACTGAAGAATTGATGCCTTTGAACTGTGGTGTTGGAGAAGGCTCTTGGACTGCAAGATCAAACTAGTCAATGCTGGAGGAAATCAATCCTGAATATTCATTGGTAGGACTGATGCTAAAGCTGAAGCTCCAATACTTTGGCCACCTGACGCAAAGAGTCGACTCACTGGAAAAGTCCTTGATGCTGGGAAAGATTGAAGGCAGAAGGAGAAGGGAACGACAGACGACAAGATGGTTGGATGGCATCACTGACTCAAAGGACATGAGTTTGAGATAATCCGGGAGATGGGGAAGGACATGGAAGTCTGGCATGCTGCAGTCCATGTGGCTGCAGAGTCTGACCTGACTGAGTGACGGAACAACAGCCTCTTTGGAAGACAGTTTGGTTCTTTCTTACACTACTATACAAATTCTTATGACACAATCTTTTCAGCAATCAGTATTTACCCAAAGAAGTTGAAAATATATATCTATGTAAAAATTTACATAAGGAAGCAAGTGAGATATCATTCAGTAGATGAGTAAATAAACAAACTGGTACACTCAGACCATGGAATATTATTAAATAAATGTTATTGAATCATGACAAGACAGAGAAATCTTAGATGCATGTAACTAAGTGAAACAAGTCAATCTGAAAGGTCTACACATTATATGATTTCAAATATACAACATTCTGTGAAAGACAGAATTATGGAAACATTAAAATTTTGTTGCTGGAGGCTGAGAGAGATGAGTAGATGAAGCACAGAGGATTTTTAGGGCAGTGGATATATTCTGTATATTCTGTGGATATATTTGCCCAAATCCATATAATGTACAATGTCAAAACTACCAACTTGGTGATTATGACTTGTCAATGGGTTCATCCTTCATCACTCATCATTCTAGTGAGTGATGTTTATAGTGTAGAAGGCTATACATGTGTAAGGTTACTGGTATAATGGGAAATCTCTGTACCCTCCACTCAGTTTTATTGTAAAGCTAAAACTACCCTAAAAAAATAAAATCTTTTTTTAGGTGAATAGTGTAGACAAACTAGCAAATTAAATGGAAATACTTCACTAAGAATTTAATTTTTAAAAGATAATTAAACTTCTGTAAATCCTATCATCCTCAGATTATCTATGTAAATGCTAGCTTTTATCCCCTCAAATTAAATATGGTTTAAAAAAATACATTTTTCCTTTAAAAAATTAAAAATACATTTTTCCCAACCTTTCATGAGTCAAACTTCTAAATCCATCTTTATGCCATATCTTTTCTGAAAGTAATTGCAATCCTTCAGTGCAAATAGGATGCCATCATTGCTTCTTTTAGAACCAAAATAAAACTTGGTTTCTTCATCTTTTATTCTGCAGTCATTTGTGTTCATACTTTCTCTAATAGCATCTTATCTAGACTGTTAAGTCTAATTTTGAAGGTAGAAACAATGCTTTAGTTATCTTTTCACTTTTAAAATATTTTTCTATTTCATTTTTTACTATCAAGACTCCGGTTTTCTTTTTTAGACCATTATTTTCATTGAAATAATTGCTTTACAATATTGTATTAGTTTCTGCTGTACAACAAGTGAATCAGCTATATGTATACATATATCCCATTCTTCTTGAATCTCTGTCTGGCCCCATTCCCCACGCCACCATTCTAGGTCTTCACAGAGCAACAAGCTGAGCTCCCTATTTTATACAGCAGCTTCCCAGTCAGTTCAGGGGCTTAGTCGTGTCTGACTCCTTGCAACCCAATGGACTGCAGCATGCCAGGCCTCCCTGTCCATCATCAATGTTCTGAGTTTACTCAAACTCATGTCCATTGAGTCGGTGATGCCATCCAACCATCTCATCCTCTGTCGTCTCCTTCTCTTCCTGCCCTCAATCTTTCCCAGCATCAGGGTCTTTTCAAATGAGTCTGTTCTTTGCATCAGGTGGCCAAGTATTGGAGCTTCAAAATCAGTCCTCCCAATGAATATTCAGGACTGATTTCCTTTAGGATGGACTGGTTAGATCTCCTTGCAGTCCAAAGGACTCTTAAGAGTCTTCTCCATCACCACAGTTCAAAAGCATCAATTCCTTGGTGCTCAGCTTTCTTTACAACTCTCACATCCATGCATGACTTCTGGAAAAACCATAGCCTTGACTAGATGGGCCTTTCTTGGCAATGTAATGTCTCTGCTTTTTAATATGCTGTCTAGGTTGGTCATAACTTTTCTTCCAAGAAGTAAGTGTCTTTTAATTTCATGGCTTCAGTCACCATCTGCAGTGATTTTGGAGCTCCAAAGAATAATGTCTGCCACTTTCCATTGTTTCCCCATCTATTTGCCATGAAGTGATGGGACTGGATGCCATGATATTAGTTTTCTGAATGTTGAGCTTTAAGTCAACTTTTTCACCTTCTTCTTTCACTTTCATCTAGAGGCTCTTTAGTTCTTCACTTTCTACCATAAATCTGGTGTCATCTGTATATCTAAGGTTATTGATATTTTCCCCAGCACCTTGGTTTCAGGTTGTGCTTCATCCAGCCTAGTGTATATCATGATGTATTCTGCATATAAGTTAAATAAGGAGGGTGACAATATACAGCCTTGATGTATTCTTTTTCCTATTTGGAACCAGTCTGTTCGATGTCCAGTTCTAACTGTTGCTTCCTGACCTGCATACAGGTTTCCTAGGAGGCAGGTCAGGTGGTCTGGTATTCCCATGTCTTTCAGAATTTTCTAAAATTTGTGGTGATCCACACAGTCAAAGGCTTTGGCATAGTCAATAAAGCAGAAATAGATATTTTTCTGGAATTCTCTTGCTTTTTCAATGATCCAATGGATGTTGGCACTTTGATCTCTGGTTCCTCTGCCTTTTCTAAATCCAGCTTGAACATCTGAAAGTTCATCGTCCACATACTATTGAAGCCTGGCTTGGAGAATTTTGATCATTATTTTACTAGAGTGTGAGATGAGTGCAATTGTATGGTAGTTTGAGCATTCTTTGGCATTGCCTTTCCCTTTTTTTTTTTTAAATATAAATGTATTTATTTTCATTGGAAGTTACTTTACAATATTGTATTGGTTTTGCCATGCATCAACATGAATCTGCCACAGGTATAAACATATTCCCCATCCTGAACACCCCTCCCATCTTCCTCCCTGTACAATCCCTCAGGGTCGTCCCAGTGCACCAGCCCCAAGAATCCTGTATCATGCATCAAACCTGGACTGGCGATTCATTTCATATATGATGTTATACATGTTTCATGCCATTCTCCCAAATCATCCCACCCTCTCCCTCTCCCTCAGAGTCCAAAAGACTGTTCTATACACCTGTGTCTCTTTTGCTGTCTCGCATACAGGGTTATCATTACCATCTTTCTAAATTCCATATATATGCGTTAGTATACTGTATTGGTGTGTTTCTTTCTGGCTTACTTCACTCTGTATAATCGGCTCCAGTTTCATCCACTTCATTAGAACTGATTCAAATGTATTCTTTTTAATGGCTGAGTAATACTCCATTGTGTATATGTATCACTGCTTTCTTATCCATTTGTCTGCTGATGGGCATCTAGATTGCTTCCATGTCCTGGCTATTATAAACAGTGCTATGATGAACATTGGGATACACGTGTCTCTTTCAATTCTGGTTTCCTAAGGAATCTCCACACTGTTCTCCATAGTGGCTGTACTAGTTTGCATTCCCACCAACAGTGTAGGAGGGTTCCCTTTTCTCCACACCCTCTCCAGAATTTATTGCTTGTAGACTTTTGGATCACAGCCATTCTGATTGGGGTTAAATGGCACCTCACTGTGGTTTTCATTTGCATTTCTCTGATAATGAGTGATGTTGAGCATCTTTTCATGTGTTTGTTAGCTATCTGTATGTCTTCTTTGGAGAAATGTCTATTTATTTTTTTGGCCCATTTTTTGATTGGATCATTTATTTTTTCTGGAATTGAGCTGCAGGAATTGCTTGTATATTTTTGAGATTAGTTGCTTGTCAGTTGCTTCATTTGCTATTATTTTCTCCCATTCTGAAGGCTGTCTATTCACCTTGCTTTTATTTTCCTTTGTTGTGCAGAAGCTTTTAAGTTTAATTACATCCATTTGCTTATATTTGCTTTTGTTTCCAGTATTATGGGAGGTGGGTCATAGAGGATCCTGCTGTGATTTATGTCGGAGAGTGTTTTGTCTATGTTATCCTCTAGGAGTTTTATAGTTTCTGGTCTTACATTTAGATCTTTAATCCATTTTGAGTTTATTTTTGTGTATGGTGTTAGAAAGTATTCTAGCTTCATTCTTTTACAAGTGGTTGGCCAGTTTTCCTAGCACCACTTGTTAAAGAGATTGTCTTTAATCAACTGTATATTCTTGCCTCCTTCATCAAAGGTAAGGAGTCCATAGGTGCATGGATTTATCTCTGGGCTTTCTATTTTAGGCAAATTCTTCCAGAAAATTGAAGAGGAAGGTAAACTTCCAAACTCATTCTATGAGGCCACCATCACCCTAATACCAAAACCTGACAAAGATGCCACAAAAAAAGAAAACTAAAGGCCAATATCACTGATGAACATAGATGCAAAAATCCTTAACAAAATTCTAGCAATCAGAATCCAACAACACATTAAAAAGATCATACATCATGACCAAGTGGGCTTTATCCCAGGGATGCAAGGATTCTTCAATATCTGCAAATCAATCAATGTAATTCACCACATTAACAAATTGAAAAATAAATGCCATATGATTATCTCAATAGATGCAGAGAAAGCCTTTGACAGAATTCAACATCCATTTATGATAAAAAAACTCTCCAGAAAGCAAGAATAGAAGGAACATACCTCAAAATAATAAAGCTATATATGACAAACCCACAGCAAACATTATCCTCAATGGTGAAAAATTGAAAGCATTTCCCCTAAAGTCAGGAATAAGACAAGGGTGCCCACTCCCACCACTGCTATTCAACATAGTTTTGGAAGTTTTGGCCACAGCAATCAGAGCAGAAAAAGAAATAAAAGGAATCCAGATTGAAAAAGAAGAAGTAAAACTCTCACTGTTTGCAGATGACATGACTCTCTACATAGAAAACCCTAAAGACTCCACCAGAAAATTACTAGAGCTCATCAATGAATATAGTAAAGTTGCAGGATATAAAATCAACACACAGAAATCCCTTGCATTCCTATACACTAATGAGAAAGTAGAAAAAGAAATTAAGGAAACAATTCCATTCACCATTGCAACGAAAAGAATACAATACTTAGGAATATATCTACCTAAAGAAACTAAAGACCTATATATAGAAAACTATAAAACACTGATGAAAGAAATCAAAGAGGACACTAATAGATGGAGAAATATACCATGTTCATGGATTGGAAGAATCAATATAGTGAAAATGAGTATACTACCCAAAGCAATCTACAGGTTCAATGCAATCCCTATCAAGCTACCAGCGGTATTTTTCACAAAACTAGAACAAATAATTTCAAGATTTGTATGGAAATACAAAAAACCTCGACTAGCGAAAGCAATCTTGAGAAAGAAGAATGGAACTGGAGGAATCAACTTGCCTGACTTCAGGCTCTACTACAAAGCCACAGTCATCAAGACAGTATGGTACTGGCACAAAGACAGACATATAGATCAATGGAACAAAATAGAAAGCCCGGAGATAAATCCACACACATATGGACACCTTATCTTTGACAAAGGAGGCAAGATTATACAATGGAGTAAAGACAATCTTTTTAACAAGTGGTGCTGGGAAAACTGGTTAACCACTTGTAAAAGAATGAAACTAGATCACTTTCTAACATTGCACACAAAAATAAACTCAAAATGGATTAAAGATCTAAATGTAAGACCGGAAACTATAAAACTCCTAGAGGAGAACATAGGCAAAACACTCTCAGACATAAATCACAGCAGGATCCTCTATGATCCACCTCCCAGAATTCTGGAAATAAAAGCAAAAATAAACAAATGGGATCTGATTAAAATTAAAAGCTTCTGCACAACAAAGGAAACTATAAGCAACGTGAAAAGACAGCCTTCTGAATGGGAGAAAATAATAGCAAATGAAGCAACTGACAAACAACTAATCTCAAAAATATACAAGCAACTTATGCAGCTCAATTCCAGAAAAATAAACGACCCAATCAAAAAATGGGCCAAAGAACTAAATAGACATTTCTCCAAAGAAGACATACGGATGGCTAACAAACACATGAAAAGATGCTCAACATCACTCATTATTAGAGAAATGCAAATCAAAACCACAATGAGGTACCACTTCAAACCAGTCAGAATGTCTGCGACCCAAAAATCTGCAAACAGTAAATGCTGGAGAGGGTGTGGAGAAAAGGGAACCCTCCTACACTGTTGGTGGGAATGCAAACTAGTACAACCACTATGGAAAACAGTGTGGAGATTCCTTAAAAAAATGCAAATAGAACTGCCATATGACCCTGCAATCCCACTGCTGGGCATACACACCGAGGAAACCAGAATTGAAAGAGACACATGTACCCCAATGTTCATTGCAGCACTGTTTATAATAGCCAGGACATGGAAACAACCTAGATGTCCATCGGAAGATGAATGGATAAGAAAGCTGTGGTACATATACACAATGGAGTATTACTCAGCCGTTAAAAAGAATTCATTTGAATCAGTTCTGATGAGATGGATGAAACTGGAGCCGATTATACAGAGTGAAGTAAGCCAGAAAGAAAAACACCAATACAGTATACTAACACATATATATGGAATTTAGGAAGATGGCAATGACGACCCTGTATGCAAGACAGGGAAAGAGACACAGATGTGTATAATAGACTTTTGGACTCAGAGGGAGAGGGAGAGGGTGGGATGATTTGGGAGAATCACATTCTAACATGTATACTATCATGTGAATTGAATCGCCAGTCTATGTCTGACGCAGGATGCAGCATGCTTGGGGCTGGTGCATGGGGATGACCCAGAAAGATGTTATGGGGAGGGAGGTGGGAGGGGGGTTCATGTTTGAGAATGCATGTAAGAATTAAAGATTTTAAAATTTAAAAAAGAAAAAAAAAAGATTAAAAAAAAAAATAAAAAAAAATAAAAGCAAAAAAAAAAAAAAAAGATATATTTTAAGTCCAATAGGGCCTAGCACCTTGCTAACATAATAGACATGTAGAGAATTATGATTGAGTCAAATTGCATTATAAATGCTTATAGGAAGAGCTAGGTCAATATAGACAATGTGTGAATTAACTTTCCAAATCATAGTCATTGTTACATGGCTCTAAAACATTCAGTCAATACAGTTCAAGCCTACATAATTCCAAAACAAGAACATATTCAGGTGACCAGGTGATTTGCATGAATGATGAAAGAGAAATATTTCCAATATTATGTAGACAAAACTGACCACTTACTTCAAGATTCTAGCACTGACGCTTGTACATGTCTAACCAGTCCAGGTAATGGTATCACCATCCTTCAACTGAATTATGGCATTAATATGTTTGACTATTTCCCACCCACCCCTCCCATACTACTGTTGAAATTATTTCTTTTAAAGCACATCTACTTGGGTCACTCTTGTATTCAAAATTCTTCAATGTCTTCACCTTGCTTTTATGACTAAGAACATAAACATGGAAAAAGTTAAATTTCAGTAAATACCTGTGCATTCTACCTCGTACTTACTTCTTATACAGTTAGCTTGTCTTACTGTTCTCTCCCCTTCATGGACCACTGCCTTATCACAGCGAAGGGACTTTCTTAACTCAATGGAGCTATGAGCAATGCCATGCAAGGCCACCCAAGGCAGGCAGGTCATAGTGGAGAGTTCTGACAAAATGTGGTTCACTGGAGGAGGAAATGGCAAGCCACTCCAGTATTCTTGCCACCAGAAACCCAAGAACGGTATAAAAAAGTAAAAAGGATACAGAAGATACAAAGATACAAAAGACACAAAAAAGATACAAAATGACATCAGCAGATGAGCCCCCAGGTTGGAAAGTGTCCAATATGCTACTGGGGAAGAGCAGATGCTATTACTAATAACCGCAAAAAGAATGAAGTGGTGGACCAAAGTGGAAATGATGCTCAGTTGTGGTTGTATCTGGCAGTGAAAGTAAAATCTGATGCTGTAAAGAACAATATTGCATAGGAACCTGGAATGTTAGGTCCATGAATATGGTCAAGCAGGAAATGGCAAGAGTGAACATTGGCATCCTAGGAATCAGTGACTAAATGGATGGGAAGGGGCAAATTTAATTTAGATGACCATTATATCTACTACTATGGGCAAGAATCCCTTAGAAGAAGTGGAGGAGCCTTCATAGAGTCTGAATCCAGTACTTTGGTGCAGTCTTAAAAACGGCAGAATGATCTTGGTTCATTTCCAAAGGAAACCACTCAACATCACAGTAATCCAGTCTATGCAGCAACCACTGATGCTGAGGAAGCTAAATTTAACCTGTTCTATGAGACCTACAAGACCTTCTAGTGGTGGTGGTGGTTTAGTCACCAAGTCATGTCTGACTCTTGTGACTCCATGGACTATAGCCCACCAGGCTGTTCTGTCCATTGGATTTTCCAGGCTGGAGTGGGTTGCCATTTTCTTCTTTTCTTCTCCAGGGGATCTTCCTGACTCAGGGAGCCAACCCATGTCTCATGTACTGCAGACAGATACTTTAATGACTGAGCCACCAGGACTTTCTAGAACTAACACCAAAGAGAGAGAGAGCGCGCGCGCGTGAGAGAGAGCGAGAGAGCGAGAGAGCGAGAGAGAGAGAGAGAGAGAGAGAGAGAGAGAGAGAGAGAGATGTCCTTTTTATCATAGAGGATTGGAATGCAAAAGTAGGGGGCAAGTTTGGACTTGGAATACTAATGAAGCAGGCAAAGGCTAACAGAATTTTGCCAAGAAAACACACTGGTCATAGCAAACACCCTCTTCCAACAACACAAGAGATGATTCTACACATGTACATCACCAGATGGTCACTACCAAAATCAGACTGATTATATTCTTTGCAGCCAAAGTTGAAGATATTCTTTATAGTCAGCAAAAACAAGACCTGGAGCTGACTGTGGCTCAGATCATCATCCCCTTTTGGCAAAATTCAGGCTTAAACTAAAGAAAGTGGGGAAAACCACTAGGCCATTCAAGTATGACCTAAATTAAATCCCTTATGATTATACAGTATGAGTGACAAATAGATTCAAGGGATTAGATCTTAAAGTATCTGAAGAACAATGGACGGAGATTTGTAACATCGTACAGGAAATGGTGACCAAAACCATCCCCAAGAAAAAGAAATGCAACAAGGAAAAAGGGTTGTCTGAGGAGATCTTACAAATAGTGGCAAGAAAAGAAGAGAAATTAAAAGAGAAGAGAAGGAGAAAAGGAAATAAATACCCATCTATATTCAGAGTTCCAAACAGTAGCAAGGAGAGGTAAGAAAACCTTCTTAAGTGAACAATGCAAAGAAATAGAAGAAAACAATAGAATGGGAAATACTAGAGATATCTTCAGAGAAGTAGAGACCAAAGGAACAGTTCATGAAAAGATGGGCTCAATAAAGGACAGAAACAGTACGGGCCTAACAGAAGCAGAAGAGATTATAAAGAGGAGGCAAGAACACACAGAAGAACTATACAAAATGGTAGCCACAATGGTGTGATCACTCACCTAGAGCCAGACATCCTGGAGTGTGAAATCAAGTGGACCTTAGGAAGCATTAACACCAGTAAAGGCAGGGGAAGTGATGGAATTCCAGCAGAGCTATTTAAAAAACTGAAAGATGACAGTGTTAAGGTGCTGCAATCAATATGTCAGCACATTTGGAAAACTCAGCAATGGCCACAGGACTGGAAAATGTCATTTGTTATTCCAATCCCCCGAAAGGGCAATACCAAAGAATGTTCAAGCTACTGCACAACTGCACTCATTTCACATGCTAGCAAGGTCATGCTCAAAATCCTTCAAGGTGGGCATCAATAGAATGTGAATTGAATTTCCAAATGTACAAGCTGGATTTAGGAAAGGCACAGCAACCAGAGCTTAAATTGCCAAGATTCACTGGATCATAGAAAAAGCAAGGGCATTTCAGAAAATCATCTCCTTCTGCTTCACTGAGTAAACTAAAGTGTTTGACTGTGTGGCTCAAAACAAACTGTGGAAAACTCTTAAAGAGATGGGAATACCAAACCACTTTATCTGCCTCCTGAGATGTGCATGCAGGTCAAGAAGCAACAGTTAGAATTGGACATGGAACAACGAACTGATTCAAAATTGGGAAAGGAGTATGTCAAGGCTGTATACTGTCACCCTGCTTATTTAACTTATATACAGAGAACATTATGCAAACTGCCAGGCTGGATGAATCTCAAGCTGGAGTCTAGATGCCTGAAGAAATATCAATAACTTCACATATCCAGACGATATTATCCTAGTGGAGGAAAGTGAGGAGGAACTAAAGAGCGTCTTGCTGAAGGTGAAAAAAGAGTGAAAGGGCTGGCTTAAATCTCAGCATTAAAAAAACTAAGATCATGGCATCCAGTCTCATCACTTCATTGCAAACAGAAGGGGAGAAAGTGGAAGCAATGACAGATTTTATTTTCTTGGTCTCCAAAATAACTGTGAACAGTGACTGCAGCCATGAAAAGATGTTTTCTCCTTGGAAAGAAAACTATGACAAACCTAGACAGCATATTAAAAATCAGATATATCACTTGTTGACAAAGGTCAAAACTATGGTTTTCTCGTAGTCATGTACAAATATGAGAGTTGGACCACAGAGAAGGCTGAGCACCAAAGAATATATGCTTTCGAATGGTGGTGCTGGAGAAGGCTCTGGCAAGTCCCTTGAAAGCTAGGATTTCAAGCAAGCCAATCCTAAAGGAAATAAACCCTGAATATTCATTATAAGGACTGATACTAAAGCTCCGATACTTTGTCCACCTGTTGTGAAGCTTTGACTCACTGGGAAAGACCCTGATGCTAGAAAAGACTGGAGGCAAAAGGAGAAGGTTGCAGCAGATGATGAGATATTTAGATAGCATCACCAACTCAATGGATATGAATCTGAGAAAATTCCAAGACAGAAGAGCCTGGTGTGCTGCAGTCCATGGGGTCACAAAGATTCAGACACGATTCAGTGACTGAACACCAACAACAAGATGTAATAATCTGACAAAATATAGTGACATAAATGGTATTTCTAACTACATGCCATTGGTTGGATAAGTGAAGCAATACTGAGTGACATATGCACTACTTTGATGGTGAAATGAAAATAAAATAGTCCATGAATGGTGGGTTACCAGGAACACTATTTAGCAACAAAATAATGCAGAATGGAATGCCCTTCTTCAAGCAATGTTTCTCTATCTCTGGGATACTGTGGTTTTAAGATCAGTCCTGGAAAATGACATTTGTAACCAGGTTTGGGGCTTACTCTTCTGCACAACAGGAAGAGACTCCTTGGCTATGATTTTAATGGTTTGGGGGTTTTCTGAATAATAATCTAAAAGAGACTTCAGCTTCATATCAACAGAAGCATTGCCATCAAACAACAGTCAGCATATCATTTGCTGCTTTATGGACGGACATCAACTTTTCCTCCATGCTGGCGTAACTTTGGTCTGGCATTTTCTTCCAGTACAATTTTGTCTCATCCTCATTAAAAACATGCTTGGGTAAATACACACCTTAATCAATAATTTCTCAAAGCATTTCAGGAATTCCTGAGCAGCCATCATATCTGCATTTTCTTCTTTGCTACTTACTTTTAATTTGTGAAGTTTGGCTCAAGCCTTAAGCCAATAAAACCAGTCATGGCTGACATTAAAAAATGTTCCCTCTGATTATTTGCCATGTTTATTCTTCAAGTCTTCATAAAGACTATTAGCTTTCTCTTGAAGCAGCATTAAGCTGAGTGGGACTGATTGCTGATGCTGATTCTGCATCTGAGAATTTTCTCCATCTGCTCCATCATTTTTCCACATTTCATTGATATTATTTTCAATATCACTGGCACAGCAGACTTCACATGTTCCATGATCTTGTTCTTTAGAATCATGTCAATGGTTCAACAATTCATGTTATAAGAATGAGTGATGTCTACCATCTTTTCGCCTCACTTCACTCTCTCAATTATTTCACTTTTGTTTCCATTGTTATTGCTTGGTTCTTCTTAGCAGTACCAGCTATATCACCATTGCTATTACATTTGCTTTTACATTTCCAGATATCTTGGGCTTGAAGTAAAGATACTATCCTACTGTACTTTATATACAACTGTCCAGTATAGTACACAAAAGCACAACCGCTTGTAGAGGATGCATGCTGGTACAATGTATGCCAGACAGATGAACTAACTTATATGACTGGACATGTGAACACAAATTCCCATCTTTGAAAGTTCAGTTTGAAGATTCATATGTAGGTGATGTACAGTACCAGTGGACAGTTCCTAGGGAGGAATATACAGTGGGATATGCGTGGAGACTAAACAAAATATCAGTGGGCCAACAATGAGATCAAAGAGGAGATCAAAAAATACTTAAAGACAAATGACAATGAAAACACAACTGTACAAAATCTATGGACTTCAACAAAAGCAGTCTTAAGAGGCAAATTCATAGCAATACAGGGCTTCCTCAAAAAACAACCTAATGTACAATCCAAAGGATTATGAAAATAACAAGTAATATTAATTCAGCAGAAAGAAATAATAAAGTTCAGTGAGGAAATAAATAAAATGGAGGAAAAAAGCAGAAAAAAATCAATTAAAAAGTATATAGAATAACAGAAATCACCCAATCAGAAAGCAGAGAGAAAATTTTAAAAATGGAAGCAGCACATGAGACCTATGGGATAATATAAAGCATGGAATCTATACCTAGTAGGAATCCCAGAAAAAAGAACAAGAAAATGGAATAAAAAATGACCCAAAGTTGGCCATCCCCTATATATTAAAACCAGACAAAGATACTACTAAAAGATAAAATATAGCCCCAAATCTTTGATGAATATAGATGAAAAAAATCCTCAACACAACATTAGCAAACCAAATACAAAAACACATAAAAAGAATTATCCAGTGTGATCAAACTGAATTCATTTCAGATCACAAGGATGGCTAAATATATGCAAATCAATAAATGTAGTACACCACATTAAGAGAAGACAAAAACCACAAGATCATCTGAATAAGTAAAAAAAAAAGGCATTTGATAAAATTCAGTATTCATTCATGATAAAAATTTTCACCAAAGTGGGTACTGAGGGAACATATCTCAGCATAATAAAAGTCACTTATGACAAACCCACAGCCAAAATAATACTCAACACTGAAAAACTAGAAGCCTTCCTGCTATATCCTGGAACAAAACAAGGATGTCATTCGCATCACTTCTATTCAACATAGTAGTGGATGTCTTAGTCAGAGGAATCAGACAGGGAAAAGAAAGAAAAGATATCCAAATGTGAAGGGAAGAGGTAAAATTGTCATTATATGTAGATGACATGATACTCTATATAGAAAACCTGAAAGACTCCACACAAAAATTACTAGAACTGATAAATAAATTAACCAATGTAGCATGATACAAGGCTAATATACAGAAATATTTTGCATTTCTTTGCACTACAATGAAATATTGGGCTTCCCTGATAGCTCAGTTGGTAAAGAATCCACCTGCAATGTAGGAGACCCTGTTTGGATTCTTGGGTTGGGAAGATACACTGGAGAAGGGATAGGCTAGCCACTCCAGTATTCTTGGGCTTCTTTGGTGGCTCAGCTGGTAAAGAATTTGCCTGCAGTGTGAGAGACATGGGTTCGATCCCTGGGTTGGGACAATCCCCCAGAGAAGGGAACAGCTATCCACTCAAGTATTCTGGCCTGGAGAATTCCGTGTAGCCCATGGGGTTGCAAAGATTCAGACATGACTAAGCGACTTTCACTTTCACAAAGAACATCAGAAAGAGAAAGTTAAAAAAAATGTTAAAATAAGATCAAAAGTAAAATAGAATATCTAGGAGTACACCTGATTAAGGAGGTGAGAAACTGATATGCTGATAACTATAAAACATATATAAAGGAAACTGAAGGTGATTCAAAGAAACAGAACGATATCCAATACTCTTGGATTGGAAAATTTAATGTTATTAAAATGGCCATACTACTCAAAGAAATCTATAGATTTAAAGTGAACCTTATCAAATTGCCCATGAAACTTTCACAAAACTAGATCATATAATCCTAAAATTTATATGCAACCATAAAAGAACCAGGATTGCCAAAACAATATTGAGGAAAAAGAACAAAGCTGGATGAAAATCCTTCCAGACTCCAGACAATACTACAAAGCCACAGTAATCAAAACAATGTGGTATAGGTACAAAAACAGATGGATCAATGGAACAGACTAGAGAACCTAGAAATAAACCCACTCAATTAGTCTTCAACAAAGGTTAGAAAATACAATGGAGAAAAGACAGTTTCTTCAACATGTGGTGTTGGTAAAACTGGGCAGCTACATGTAGATCAGTGAGGTTAGAACATTCTCTCATATTGTATAAAAAATAAATTCAAAATGGTTTAAAATTGTATATATAAGACATGATACCATAAAACTCCTAGAAATGAACATAGGGAAAATGCTCTTTGAGATAAATCATAGCAATATTTTCTTAGATCATTTTTCCGAGACAAAATAAATAGAAACAAAATAAACAAATGAGGCCTAGTCAAACTTAAGAGGTTTTTTATAATAGAGGAAACCATAAACAAAACTAAAGACAGTCTACAGACTGGGAGAAAATATTTGCAAACAATGTGACTGACAAAGTCTTTACTTCCAAATATATATATATAGCTAATAGAACTATAAATATACATATATAAACAAACCAGTCAAAAAATGCACAAAAGACCTATATTGATTTCTCCAAAGAAGACATATAGATAACCTCAACATTGCTACTTATTAGAGAAATGCAAATACTTATTAGAGAAATGAAATCAAAACTACAATGAGGTTTTATCACCTTTTATCTGTAAAAATGGACATCATCATACAAATAAAAGCTGGAGAGTAGAAAAAAGAAAACCCTGCTACACTGTTGATGTGAATGTAAATTAGTGCAGCCACTATGGAAAACAGTCTGGAAGTTCTGTCAAAAACTAAAAATAGAGTTATTATATGACAGCAATCTCACTCCTGGACATATACCTGGAAAAGATAAGAACTCTAATTCAAAAAGCAATGCAGGTAAACTTGGGTAGTGAAGTTTGGGTTTTTAAATGTAAACAAATGGGATCTAATTAAAATTAAAAGCTTCTGCACAACAAAGGAAAATATAAGCAAGGTGAAAAGACAGCCTTCTGAATGGGAGAAAATAATAGCAAATGAAGCAACTGACAAACAACTAATCTCAAAAATATACAAGCAACTTCTGCAGCTCAATTCCAGAAAAATAAACGACCCAATCAAAAAATGGGCCAAAGAACTAAATAGACATTTCTCCAAAGAAGACATACGGATGGCTAACAAACACATGAAAAGATGCTCAACATCACTCATTATTAGAGAAATGCAAATCAAAACCACAATGAGGTACCACTTCACACCAGTCAGAATGGCTGCGATCCAAAAATCTGCAAGCAATAAATGCTGGAGAGGGTGTGGAGAAAAGGGAACCCTCCTACACTGTTGGTGGGAATGCAAACTAGTACAGCCACTATGGAGAACAGTGTGGAGATTCCTTAAAAAATTGCAAATAGAACTACCTTATGACCCAGCAATCCCACTTCTGGGCATACACACCGAGGAAACCAGAATTGAAAGAGACACATGTACCCCAATGTTCATCGCAGCACTGTTTATAATAGCCAGGACATGGAAACAACCTGCTGTCCATCAGCAGATGAATGGATAAGAAAGCTGTGGTACATATACACAATGGAGTATTACTCAGCCGTTAAAAAGAATTCATTTGAATCAGTTCTGATGAGATGGATGAAACTGGAGCCGATTATACAGAGTGAAGTAAGCCAGAAAGAAAAACACCAATACAGTATACTAACACATATATATGGAATTTAGGAAGATGGCAATGACGACCCTGTATGCAAGACAGGGAAAGAGACACAGATGTGTATAACGGACTTTTGGATTCAGAGGGAGAGGGAGAGGGTGGGATGATTTGGGAGAATCACATTCTAACATGTATACTATCATGTGAATTGAATCGCCAGTCTATGTCTGACGCAGGATGCAGCATGCTTGGGGCTGGTGCATGGGGATGACCCAGAAAGATGTTATGGGGAGGGAGGTGGGAGGGGGGTTCATGTTTGGGAATTCATGTAAGAATTAAAGATTTTAAAATTTAAAAAATAAAAAACTAAAATTAAAAAAAAAATAAAAAAATAAAAATAAAAATATCAAATGTGAAAAAAATAATAAAATAAAATAAAGTAAAAAGGTTAAAAAAAAAAGAAAAAAAAAAAAGCAATGCACTCCAATAATCAAGAAATGGAAGCTATCCAACTGTCCAGCAACAGAGGAGTGGATAAAGAAAATTTGGCTTATATACACAATGGAATATTATGCCATCAAAAGAATGAAATATTAATACTATCATTTGTAGCAACATGGATGGAACTAGATATTATCTTACTGAGTGAGGTGAGTCAAAGATAAATAATATATGATATCACTTATATGTGGAATCTAAAACAGTAACAGAAATGAACTTATTTACAAAACAGAAACTGACTCACATTCCTTTGCTGTGCAAACTATTTTAAGTTTAATCATTTGCTTATTTTATGCTTTTGTTTCCATTACTCTAGTTGATGGATCTCAAAAAAATTTATTGCTGAAGTTTATGTCAGTGTTTGATGTTTTTCTCTAGGAGTTTTATAGTATCCTGCCTTACATTTAAAAGCTTAATCCATTTTGAGTTAACTTTTGTGTATGGTGTTAGAGAATGTTCTAGTTTTATTCTCTTACTAGTAGCTGTCCAGCTTTCCCAGCACCACTTATTAAAGAGACTATTTTCTCTGTCATATATCCTTGCCTCCCTTGTCATAGATTCATTGACCAAAACTGTTGGAATTTACTTCTGGGCTCTGTATTCTGTTCCACTCTGATCAATTGTCTGTTTCTGTGTCAGTATCATACTCTTTTGATGACTGTGGCTTTGGAGTATAGTCTGAAGTTAGGGAGCTCAAATCCTCCAGCTCTGTTTTTCTTTCTCAAGATTATTTTGGTACATTGAGGTCTTTTGTATCTCTTGACATGAATTTTAAAATCATTTGTTCCAGTTTTATAAAAAATGTCATTGGTATTTTGACAGGGATTGCTTTAAATCTGTAGATTGCCTGGCATAGTACAGTCATTTTGACAGTATTGATTTTTCCAACTCAAGAGCATGATATATTTTTCTATCTATTTCAGTTTCTTTCATCAGTGTTTTTCATCAGTTTTCTGAGTGTGGGCCTTTTACCTCCTTAGGCACATTTATTCCTAGGTATTTTATTCTTTGTGATGTAATCATAAATAGGATTACTTCTTTAAATTCTCTTTCTGATATTTAACTGTTAGTGTAGAGAAATGTAACAGATTTATGTATATTAACTTTGTATAACTTTATCAAATTCATTGATGAGCTCTAGTAGTTTTCTAGTGGCCTCTTTAGAATTTTCTATGTACAGTATCATCATTTGCAGACAGTAGAAGTTTTACTTCTTTTTCAATTTGGATTCCTTTTATTTCTTTTTCTTATATGACTGTTGTGGCCAGAACTTCCAAAAATGTAAAAGTGGTGAGAGTGAACATCTTTGTCTTGTCTTGACCTTAAAGGAAATACTTTCATATTTTCACTATTGAGTATGATGTATGATGTTAGATCTCGAGTTTTCGTAAGTGGCTTTTATCAAGTTGAGGTATGTCCCCTCTTCGCTAATCTACTGAACAGGAAGAGATATTTTCAGATGATATGACCAATAAGGAGTTAATATCCAACATATATATACATCTCATAAAGCTCAACATCAAAAATATTAGCAACTTCATAAAAACGGATGATCAACAAGCACATGAAAAGATGCTCAGTATTGCTAATCAACAAGGAAATGCAAATCAAAGCCACAAGAAGATATCACCTCACAGAGGTCAGAATAGCTATCATTAAAAAGAAAACAAAATATAAAAGTTGTGAACATGCAGGGAAAAGGGATCCCTCCTACACTGTTAGTGGGAAAATATTGATAAATTGGTGCAGCCACTCTGTAGGTAAACTGGTACAGCAGTAGCCAATTTTGAGGTTTCTCAGAAAACTAAAGAATTACCATAGGACCTAGGAATTCCACTCCTGGGTATACATCAGAAAGAAACAAAAAGAGTAATACAAAAAGATTCATGAAGCCCAAAGTTCCTAGGAGCATTATTTATTATTTATAATTGCCAAGGAATGGAAGCAACCTAAGTGTCCAACAACAGATGAATGGATAAAGAAGATGTGTTTTATGTAGACAATAGAACACTACTCAGTCATAAAAACAATGTGGTTAAGAGTTGCCTATATTTCAGCAAGCTTATTTTATCTTTTTGATAATAATGAATTTAAAGGACTAGTTCCATAGAATTTTTCCTTTCTCACAATTATACAAATCAACTCATAGCGAAAATTCACTCAAAGATCAGAAATACTTGTATTCTGAATATTTCTAAATGAAAATTATCCATCACTTATTCTTGTTTAAATAGAAAAAAATATTGCACGCTTGTAATTTAATGAAGATGATAATTTACCACTAAAATACTTTTATATAGATAAGCAAACCCCATTACCTTATAAATATCCAAAAATCCACATTGGTGGTCGAATCTTGTGTACAGTTCATTCAGCATGCTGATGACTTGCATGGGGGTACACTGGGCACATATGGCCGTGAAGCCAACAATGTCTGAAAACAGCATGGTGACATCATCAAACTTTCTGGCCTGCACTTGCTGCCCTTGCCACAATTGCTGGGCTACATCACCAGGGAAAATGGAGTATAGAAGATCCACTGTTTTCTTTTTCTCTTCTTCCAGGGCCTGGTGAGTTCTTTCTAAAGTTGCTTTTAATTTATCCATCCTCTTCTTCAGCCCATCCTGGGCCTTCGCCTGCTCACCAACCAAGATGACATCTCGAGTAGCATCATGGATAGGGATGTCTGAGAGATGTAGCCCTCGTCCCATAAGTTCATCCAACTTGTCCACACATGGAGAACCCAAGAATAAAATGGAATTTGATTCCGAGACATGGATCATTTGTCCTTTAACTTCCATCACCTGCAAAATTAACATGGAAATTTAGTCAGCACTCTTCACATAGTAGGTTCACAAAAATTAACTTATTATCAGATGGAGAAGAAGAATAAGAAATTAGCCTTACAGACTTTCTCTGTATAGGCAAATCTAACTATGATTTGGGGCCAATGTAATTTATGATTCTAAATAGAAATATTTGTTACTATTTCCCACTTGGCCACTTTCTTAAGAGAATGATCAAATGGAAAAGAGATCAATGAGAATTAAAACAGAAAAACATTTTCATTCAAAATGAAATTTTACCCAGGTACATCATGAAACTGGTTCACCAACCAGTTCAAAAATTTTCAACCTGCTTAGTAATAATAAAATTTGGATAATTCCACCTGTCAAAATACTAGATTTAATTGTCATTAAAATAAAACTCAGAAAATAAGTCCAGGAGACTAGATGAATCCAAATAATTGTTTAGTCATATTTAAGTCATTTTTTTTATCTGTTGCAGTCCTATGAAAGTATATTGATTCTTGCATTGACTAGATTAGTTGACAATTCGTTTGGCCTTAAAAATAAAAATTTAAGCTAGATTTCATTAATAAGTATTAGCAGAAAATGACTACCAGTTAACTAGCATATTCAATATAAGCTAAAAGAAGCCCCCTCCCCCAAGTCAGGATAGTATTAAAGAAACCTAGCTAGTAAGATAAAAAATCTGAATATATATCAGGGATTAAATCTATCCCTCCTTTCTGTGCTTTTTGGAGAATTTAGAGAATTGATGTTTAATGAAAAACTTCATAAACACTGGCTCATGCTATCTTAGCTTAATGCCCTAAGGAACCCTCAGAGGGGATGAACATCAGCAAGAAAGGAAGTCTTAGGCTATATTTATCCAAATATACTTACTTGGGTTAAGATAGGATATTTCAGCTCACCTCAAGAGGAAGCTTGTTGTCATTACCCGAAGAGAGTGCTAAGTGCTAAATTGCTTCAATTGTGTCTGACTCTTTGTGACCACATGGACTGTAGCCTGCCAGGTTCCTCTGTCCTCTGTCCTGGAGTGGGTTGCCATTTCCTCCTCCAGGGGATCTTCCAGACCCAGGGATCAAACCGATGTCTCTTTTGTCTCCTGCACTGGCAGGTAGGTTCTTTACCACTAGTGCCACCTGGGAAGCCCTGAAGAGGACTGCCTACAAATTGACCAACTGAGATTGTGTATCAGTTTTATCTGTGCCATTTTCTGCAACTACATGGAATGTGCTCAATAAATTTATTTTCTTTTGATCTTCATAGCATGAAGTAGTTAGGTTAGTTGATGAAATTGGAGGCATAGAACAAAAATGGGGTAAAACTACAGAGATTTTGACTTCTAAGCCTGCAAATATTTTACTTTGTTCCACCTGCACCATTTACCAAGATCTAGTCTATATAAGGAAAAAACGAATCCTTGCTTCATGTTATAAGTTGTATGCAACAAAACATTCACTTTTTATACAAAGTCTGCTTATGTTCAGTATTTCATAATTTTATACATAATTTATTCATTGAAGTGTTTATTGAGTGTTTTCTATTTATCAATACTGCGCTGGCTGATAACCATGAAAAGATAATCCAAGGTTCCCCTTTTAAAAGATATCACACTATGGAATTGAGAGATACAACTATAGAGCCTATAGAATAGAATGAAGAAACACTTTAATTCCCTATTTAAGATAGGCTCTCAAAAGACTGCAGGCTATGGCTTGAATACAAAGAAAGCAATTGTCCTGAAAAGTATTTCCAGATTATTTCATATATGCTGGGTATGCTTTCTTTTTTGGGGGGGGGGGTTGTTAATGATACATACTCGTTAGACTATTAGAAGTGTAACAAAGAAGATACACAAAATGTGCAAACTCATAGCTTGAAAATTACTACAATCATTTTTTTCTTAAGATTTAAGGTAAAAGTAAACCTCTGATGCCCATATAGTTAGACCTCCATCTGGTCTCTTTCTTCTCACATTTCTTTCTAATTATTTTCTTTTTCTTCTGCATCTTGCTTTTTTCTCCCTTCTTCCCTTTGCTCTTTGGACTTACTCTTTTGTTTTCTTTTTCAACATTCTGTCTTCATTTACTCTTTATCTCTCCTGCTTGCCTGGCTTTCTTTGTCATCACTGGTTACTTCACTTCCTTGTTGGTTCTTCATTTTTGTTTCTCTTTTTTTCCCTATGTATTAACCTTCACATTTCCTATTATAAATTGACCTTTTTCTTTTCTGCCTTGCTTCTACCTCTTTTTATTTAAAATATGAATCAGTATATGTATATAGGTATAAATAATATTATATATTAGTTGCTATATGTAAAAAATATGTTTTTCTTTAACTTACAAAGAAGCAAAATGGAATATATTATATTTCATCTCAAAAAACCCATAAATATATTCCTGATTTATATATGGCATCGTTCATTTTTTTGAAATTTATGACAGAATAAAATAATTTTATTTTTATTTTATTAATGAAAATAAATTTCTGACAGAATGAAATAATTAAAATAAAATATTTAATACTTGGATCACATGTTTTTTTCTTTTAACAATGCCATAGAAAGTTTAAGAAAATATTAAGTATAAGAACTTTACTCAGGACTATAGATGGAGTTGAGGTTAAGACAGTTATGGTCTCTGCTCTCCTGGAGCTTATATTCTAACAGAGGGGATGATATATATAAATATATATATATATATATATATATTTTTAAAGAAATAGGTTATGGAGGGCTGTGGAACAATTAAATACTTACTTTTATTTTTTATTTTTTTATTTATTTATTTACTTTATTTTGCTTTACAATACTGTATTGATTTTGCCATACATTGACATGAATCAGCCACGGGTGTACATGAGTTCCCAATCCTGAACCCTCCTCCCCCCTCCCACCCCATATCATCTCTCTGGATCATCCCTGTGCCCCTTATTTAAAAAATACTTTTGAGTCATCTCTTAAGAGGCAGAGGTTTCCAAGTACATCCCCATATACATGCACTAGCAAAAGGAACAAACAAATTAAAACAAGGCAAACAAACAAAGAGTGAAACCTTGATCTGAACCCCCAACAGGAGCAGAGAGAAACCAGGTTGTCCTGAGAGTCATGTGGAAAAAACACTTTTATTGGAATTCTGAGACTTGGAACATTTGCAAGATTAGAGAGCCTGGTGAGAGATTCTTGATTTGAAGACCCATCCTCAGAGAGAATTAAAGAGGTCTTTAGTCAACTGGCACCTAAAATTTCCCCATCTTAGGCTCTCAAGACTCTCAATATGATTAAGCTCAAGCAATGAACAAAAGCAAATAATGAACATAAGATTTAGATGACAAAAACTGAGTGATAGGAATGTCAACCTCAGAATATACAGCAGCTATTTATTTATAAGTAAAGACACAATTACAGAGAAAGATTAATGACAGAAATGGTATGGACCTAACAGAAGCAGAAGATATTAAGAAGAGGTGACAAGAATACACAGAAGAACTATCCAAAAAAATCTTAATGACCCAGATAATCACAATGGTGTGATCACTCAGCTAGAGCCAGACATCCTGGAATGCGAAGTCAAGTGGGCCTTCGGAAGCATCACTACAAACAAAGCTAGTGGAGGTGATGGAATTCCAGTTGAGCTATTTCAAATCATAAAAGATGATGGTGTGAAAGTGCTTCACTAAATATTCCAGCAAATTTGGAAAACTCAGCAGTGGCCACAGGACTGGAAAAGGTCAGTTTTCATTCCAATCCCAAAGAAAGCCAATGAATGCCAAAGAATACTCAGACTACCGCACAATTGCACTCATTTCACATGCTAGCAAAGTAATGCTCAAAATTCTCCAAGCCAAGCTTCAGTATATGAACTGTGAATTTTCAGATGTTCAAGGTGGATTTAGAAGAGGCAGAGGAACCAGAGATTCAATTGCCAACGTCTGCTGGGTTATTGAAAAAGCCAGAGAGCTCCAGAAAAACATCTATTTCTGTTTTATTGACTATGCTAAAGCCTTTGTGTTGATCACAACAAACTGGAAAATTCTCAAGAGATGTTAATATCAGACCACCTCACCTGCCTCCTGAGAAATCTGTATGCAGGTCAGGAAGCAACAGTCAGAACTGGACATGGAACAATGGACTGATTCCAAATTGGGAAGGACTAAGTCAAGGCTATATATTGTCACTCTGCTTATTTAACTTATATGAGGAGTATATCATGCAAAATGCCGGGCTGATGAAGTACAAGCTGAAATCAAGATTGCTGGGAGAAATATCAATAACCTCAGATATGTAGATGACACCACCCTTATGGCAGAAAGCAAAGAGGAACTAAAGAGCCTATTGATGAAAGTGAAAGAGGACGGTAAAAAGTTGACTTAAAATTCAACATTCAGAAACGAAGGTCATGGCATCTGGTCCCATCACTTCATGTCAAATAGATGGGGAAACCATGGAAACAGTGACAGACTTTATTTTATTGGTCTCCAAAATCACTGCAGATTGTGACTGCAGCCATGAAATTAAAAGACGCTCATTCCTTTTAAATTAAAAGCAAAGTTATGACAAACCTAGACAACCTATTAAAAAGAAGAGACATTACTTTGCTGAGAAAGGTCCATATAGCCAAAGCTATGGTTTTTCCAGCAGTCATGTATGGATGTGAGAGCTGGGCCATAAAGAAGGCTGAGTGCCAAAGAACGGATGCTTTTGAATTATGGTATTGAGAAGATTCCTGAGAGTCCCTTGGACAACAAAGAGATCAAACCACTCAATCCTAAAGGAAATCAGCCCTGAATATTTATTGGAAAGACTGATGCTGAAGTTCCAATACTTTGGCCAGCTGATGCGAAGAGCTGACTCATTAGAAAAGACTCTGATGCTGAGAAAGATTGAAGGCAGGAGGAGAAGGGGGCAACAGAGGATGAGCTGGTTTAATGGCATCACCGACTGGATACACATGAGTTTGAGCAAGCTCTGGGAGTTGGCGATGGATTGGGAAGCCTGGCAAGCTGCAGTCCATGGGGTTGCAGAGTTGAACATGATTGAGTGACTGAACTGAACTGAACAGAGAAAGATTAGCACCAAGAGACTATAAGGAAGGAGTAGGCAGTTAAAAATTTAGAACAGGTCATAATGTAAATGATAGTAGTATTTAACTCAAATAATTGTAATGAAATAATTACATAAAGGCCTGTTTACCATGTTGAGTGTGATATCTGCCACAAATGAGCCTTTGATAAATATTAGGTGACCTTACTGTGGGTTTTGAAACTAATTCAAGCCTCCTAAACCAGAACCCCTTGTTGCTGAACTCAGAAACTGACTTTTTTAAAAATAAGGAGTACATATGATCCTGAAATTTCACTAGACAGGAATTAGTGTCTCAAATGTCATCTTACACAATCTAATTGTAAATGAAGTATAAATAAAGTAAATAAGGAATGGAAAGGAAAGACAGATTGCATGGAATCTGACCTTGAACCAGACCTCTTGATATACACAGCCACAGTGTAGACTGTCAGAAAGAATATTTTGGATAAAACAAAGAGTGAAATATGAAGTTCAGAGATGACTTAAAGCTCGGACAGGAACAAGACCATCAAATTCCCTAAGAATATATCAATCAAAGGTAAATCACAAAACTGTTTCAACAAATGTTATAGGCAGTTTTGTTTTAACAAGTTTATAAATGACTTTCCTTCATATCTGTGGAAACATTCAAGATGTAAAAGGACACATTACATTTTTTCATTGGCATGGTACTACATTTTATGAGAGGAATTATGTAATTTTGTTATCCAATTTGGGTATTTGAGTCTCCCATAAATGCTTGCCAAAGGTCTGCTTGACAAATCCTATTTGTAACCCAATAATATCTCTTAACTGTCCCTTAGTTGGTACAACACATAGCATTTTCAAAATTCTTCCACAGACATTGCTGCATTTTGTCTTCTTGGCAGTGTAAGCGGCACACAAAGTTGTTATAATTGAGGTAGCTAAGACCAGGGAAGGTTGAGTGAGTTGCCAGAGATCACACAGTTAAGTTAGAGAGCCTTGAACTGCCTGACCCAGTGTTCTTTTCATACATAGTGTGAAGAGCTGAAAGGAGTGAGAGCTTTGAAACTAAAAATGTTCAGAGTTTAAAGCCTAGTTTCACCACTTGCTCACTGAGTCACCATAGGTGGATCACATGGCCTCTCAGAGGTCTAGCAGCATCATCTGTAGTGATGTAATGTAATGATGGAATAAAGGTAATTTTATAGAACAGCATTAGGATAAAGTATAAATGAAATAATATATATAAAAGTTTAGCCTAATACCCACATAAGCATTCTCTCAGTTTCTCTCAGTTATTATTGTTACTGTTATTAATCATTATGAAATAAGATAATGATCATTTGGTTGGTGCCAGAGAGATATTGCAAATAGGAAATAATAATAATGCAATTATGTTAGAGAAATCATAGTTATACTTTATGAAGCTATATTACATAGGCATGGTTTACAAATTATTTTCAGTAACAGCAGAAAGCTATAAACAACTTTCATGTTTATAAATGCATTTCTACTTAAATGATTTATGGTTTATCAGTTAAGAAAAAAGTTTCACAAACCATTCAAAATGCTACAATAATTAAAATATCACAATGAAGGTTGACTTTGAGCTGGCAAAAATGTCTCAGACATGCATTATCAGAATTTGTCTTGTAAACTTCCCCATGAACATGAACAATATATAAGAATTCCTTGTCAAGACAATAGCATTTAGCTGAAGAAACAAGCCCTGGAGGCTGCCTATTATAGTGAAAAATGTAATAGCTATTGGAATATGGCAAGGGAAGTATTCCAAGATGAGTAAAGGAAAATTCAAATCTCCAGAGAGAAAGAGGAGTATAGCATATTTGGGGCATTTACGAAGGACCAGTATGATTACACAGAGAAGGCAATGGCACCCCACTCCAGTACTCTTGCCTAGAAAATCCCCAAGGGCGGAGGAGCCTGGGAGGCTTCAGTCCATGGGGTCGCTAAGAGTCGGACACGACTGAACGACTTCACTTTCACTTTTCACTTTCATGCATTGGAGAAGGAAATGGCAACCCAAACTCCAGTATTGCCTGGAGAATCCCAGGGACGGCAGAGACTGGTGGGTGGAGGCTGCCATCTATGGGGTCGCACAGAGTCGGACAAGACAGAGGCGACTTAGCAGCAGCAGCAGCAATATGATTACAACAGAAAGCAAAGGGGGAATGACCAGGGTCTAGTGAGGTCAAGGCCATACAACTGAGTTATGATAATTGGAATATGAACCTACTCCTCATAATTCTCCTGTCCTCTCTACTCTTTCCTCTATTACCATGAGAGCTACATGTCAAAGATGCAGGAAGCAGAAGATGGAGCCTGGGTTCCAAAGTCTCTTTTGCAACAAGACTGCTCAGAAGACACCTAACCTGCCCCAGATCTATGATGTGAGCAAGAAATAAAGTTTTACATAGTTAATGGACTGGGATTTGAAGATTCTTAGAGCAGTTAGCATTATTAATCTTGACTAATATACCAGGTCCTGGTAAAAGTTCAGTTTCAACCATCTCCATCACACATTTTCAATGTGGTCTAGGCTTACACCTACTTAATGCTAGGATCTTGGTGAAAAGAATCCACAATTTTTCTTTCCCATTCAACCCAATTATAGTCACCATCATTCTAATTAATATCATTCCCATTTACAATTCTATGAGACCAGAGAATTAAGGATTGGTCCTGAGATCAACACATAGTTGAATCTTTAAGTGTGGATCTAAAACTTTGCTTAAAGGACTGGTTGGTTTTATGTTTATCAATTTGAATCATCATGAATTATAACTTCATACATTTTTATACTATTGAAGCTAAATTACACGTGCATCTTATATTCCAGTAATGTGACATCAAAACTTTTTAAGTATACTTTAAGTCATTTTTAAGTATACTGTAAATTATTTAAATGGCTTTTTAGATACAAATGTTCACAAACACTGTAGAAGTTAATACATTCATTTGGGGGGATATTAAGGAGATATTCCTCCCCAAACTGAAAATCTTTAGTGTAAGTTATTTATTCCTTTTTTGGTGTTTATTTTTGAATTTAAATATACCTGATTTAATTATATAGTAACCCAGCTTGTTTAAGTGTAATAATGGAAATTGAAAAAAAGTTAAGTGATGTGTCCAAGGTCTATAGCTAAGGAAACACAGAGATGGGACTACAACATGGGTGTTCTCACCTTAGGTATGTATACCCTACATATGTGCCTTATATTTCACTCTTACCATAAAAGGGACTTCTAAAAATTGTAATGAGTACATGTGTTATTGGAAAACTTCGGGAAATTCTTTTATATCAGACTTAAGAATCTCTGCACTGTTATATAATGTTTGCTTGAATGTTTTCCTGCTCTTCAGAAATAAATGGCATGACCAACTGACTCTACACTTTTAAAATGGAAATAGTAATTAAATCTACCTAATAATATTGTTATTAAAATACACATTGATAAATATTTACAAAGTACTCAAAATAGTCAACAATATATAATAAACAAGTATATGTTTAATTAAAACTGCCTGGCTTGCAGTTGTTATAAGTAGTTTTAGAACTCTATAATTCATCATCTACTATTGTCCTACAGACAATTTAAGCTTTGAGTACAATGAATACAGGCTGTATTCATTTTCTAGGGCTACTGTAATAAATTAACATAGATGAGTGGTTTGAACAACAGAGGTTTATTGTCTTAGCTCTGGAAACTAGAAGCCCAAGATCCAAGTGTTGGTGGGGCCAGGGCCTTCCCTCTCCTAGCTTTTGGCTGTGGCAGCATAAGCATAACATTCACAAGGTGCTCTCTCTACATACATGTCTGTCTCTGTGAACAAATTTTCACATTTTGGACATTTAGGACATTAGTCAGAAAGTGCCCAAGGTGGTAGAGTATAAAGACCCTGGTTCATCTCCTCTCATGAGCACACCAAAATCACTATTATCTTCAAAACAATCATCAGTTAAAATGATTGGAAGCTGTGAGAAAAAAATCTTTTAAAACTAAAGACATAAAGAAAGAACCACAATGAGATGAATAGGAGGGGTGGACTTGTAGATATAATCAAATGCCATACCCCAAGGTGGGTGACAAACAAGTTGGAGAATGATTATATTCACAGATTCTCTCACATGAATGAAAGTTCTGAGCCCTACATCAGACACCCTTGGACAACAGGTCCTGCACCAGGAGGATGATTCTCAAGAGCATTTGGCTTTGAATTCCAGTGGAGTTTAATTTTGAAAGTCCCAAAGGACTGGGAGAAATAGAGACTTCACTCTTAAAAGATATATACAAAATTTCAGGCACACTGGGACTTTGGGCCAAAGCAATAATTTAATAGAAGCCTGGGCTAGATAGAGCCTCTGGACTTGGAATGTCTCCCAGAGAAACGGTGAGGGAGGCTGTGGCTCATACAGGGGACATTAGACACTGGTGGAAACCATATTTGGGAACATGCTACCACAAAACACTATCACTGGTGGCTGCCATTGTGACTCATTGGGGCCCTGACCTAACCACGCTTAAAACCCAGTTGCCCTGTAGGCAACTGCTGGGTTTCCTCAGATCAAACAACTAACTGGCCAGGGACACAGTCCCACTCATCAACAAAAAGGTTCCTAAAGACTTCCTGACCCCATAGCTACCTCTAGACATGTCCCTAGATATAGCCCTGACCACCAGGGGATCAAGACCGAGTCCCACCCACCAGTGGGCAGGCACTGGCACTTCCCTCCTAGAATCCTGTATTAGCCACTAGACCAGTCTCACTAACCAAAGAGCAGTTATAGGATGCAACAAAACTATGATCCCACAACCTAGAAACCAGCCCACTCAGAGCAGGACAGACCCAACCCTGGGACCAGCTAGGCATGGGCCCAGTGCACTAGCAGGCCAATGCAAGCTTCAGAACACCATGTAGCAAATACCAAACTGTCAGGAACCATCACTCACCACCACCACCACCAATCTAACATGAGCTCTGTGATCCCTGACTCCAGAGACCAGCTCTGCCTGCCAGTAGTCCAACATCAGCCCCAGGACCTGGTTTTGCCTGACAGTGGATGAGCAACAATTAAAGAATCTTCAAGACCCTGACTCAGCCCAACAGGGAGTTAGCACCAGCCCTGGGGATCCACAGGGTTCTACAGACAGTCACTTCATGGCCAGGCCCCATTAAACAGCATCCAGCAGCATTCATACAAGGCTGGACCTGGCAACCCACCTGGCTAGGAGCAAATGAAGACTACTAGACCCCCACATATTTAGCCTGCCACAACAAAAGGACTCACAGCCCTCTCAAGGGGAATCCCTAGAGCATATAACCTGGTGACAGGAAGGATGTGCACTGTTGGGAAATATAGGACGTTCCCTACTGAAGGCTTGTTTGCAAGGCTGAGAAAGGTACAAATGTACCACATACATAAATATACAAATGACAACTTATTAACAACAACAACAACAATGCAGATGAGTGCATATCAGATGAAAGAACAAGATCAAATCCCTGAAGAAAACCTAAGTGAAGTCAAGAGAGACAACCTATCCGAGAAAGTGTTCAGAGTAATGATCATAAAGATGATCAAAGAACTTGGGAAAAGAATGGATGCACACAGTGAGAAGTTAGAAGATTCAACAAAGAGTTAGGAAAATAAAAACAAAGAAAAATAAAATAGAAGGAATCAAATTAGACTAAATATACAGAAGAATAGCTCAGTGAGTGGAAGAAAAGTAGTGAAAATCACTGCTGCTGAAAAGAAAAAGAACAAAAGAGTATGAAAAGAAATGAGAGCAATTTAAGAGACCTCTAGGACAACATCTAGCCCACATTCACATTATAGGGGTCCCAGAGTTCAGCACCAGCAAACAAGCTTTAGAACAAATTAAATACAAAAATTTCCAGGTGAAAAAATCCATAAATAGAGACAAGAAAATGTGAGATGAAAAAGCTCTCTGGTAAAGGAAAACATACAGTAAAGACAGGAAATCATCCACACACAAAGTGAGTAGAGAATGAAAAAAGACAAAAGTGTAAAATCATGTATAGCCACAATAAATAGTTAAAGAAAGAAAGAAAGTGAAGTTGCTCAGCTGTATCCAACTCTTTGTGATCCTGTGGACTGTAGCCCACCAGGCTCCTCCGTCCAAGGGATTCTCCAGGCAAGAATACTGGAGTGTGTTGCCATTTCCTTCTCTAGGGGATCTTCTGGACCCAGGGATCGAACCCAGGTCTCCTGCATTGCAGGCAGATGCTTTAACCTTTGATCCACCAGGGGCATATTCAAAATAATTGTGTGTAAAATATAATTTTAAATTATCTAAACTATCTCAAAAACAGTAATTGTAAGGGGAGGACGATATGAATGAAAGGTTTATAAAATGCATTTGAAATTAAGAGAACAGTAACTTAATCATGTTGATATATAGATTGTTATACAAAGACCTCATTTCAGCTGCAAACAAAAACTGTATAATAGATATACCTTAAAAAAAAATCCAAACCTGACAGTATAGTCAACAAATCAGAAGAGAACAGAACAAAAGAGAAAAGGGGGGGAAAAAAACCTACAAAAACAAATCCAAAACTATTAACAAAATGACAATAAGAATATACATGTTGATAGTTACTTTAAAGGTAAGACAACTAAATGCTCCAACCCAAAAACAGTGAATGGCTGAATGGATTAAAAAAAAAATGACCTGCATATATGCTGCCTTGAAGAGAGTCACTTCAGATTTAGAGGCACATACAAACTGAAAGCGAGGGGATGGATGGAGAAAGGTATTCCAGGCAAACGGAAACCTATAAAAGCCAAGACAGCAATATGTATACCAGACAAAATAAACGTTAAAATAAAGACTATTACAAGAGACAATGAACGACACTATCTAACGATCCAGGAATCAATCCATGAAGAAGATATAACAATTGTAAATATAAATGCACCCAAATACAGAACCTAAATATGTAAGGCAAACATTACCACACAAGAAAGAAAAAACTGAGAGTAACACAATAATAGTAGGGGACCATAACAGTCCACTTTCCAATTTGGGGTATCCTCTTCAGTTTCTTTCATCAGTGTTTCATAGTTTTCAGAGTACAGGTCTCTCACTTCCTTAGTCAAGTTTATTCCTTTATGTAATTTTAAACAGGATTTTTTTTTAACTTTTTCTTTCTGATTGATCATTATTAGTATATAGAAATGCAACAGATTCCTGTATATAATCTTGTATCCTGCAACTTTGCAGAATTCACTTATTAGTTCTAATAATTTTGAGATGGAGATTTTAGGGTTTTCATATGATGTATTATCTGAAATAGTGACAATTTTATCTCTTGTCTTTGCATTTGGATACCTTATATTTTGTCTTCCTGTCTGATTGCTGTGGCTAGAAATTCCAATACTACATTAAATAGAAGTGCCAAGAATGGGCATCCTTGACTTTTTCCTGGCCCACAAATGGGAGGTAGGCAATCCACAAATGGGAGAATTACAAATGCAGAGATTCTGCCCAAGGAGCAAGGTTTCTGAGTCCCAGACCAGGAGTCTCACACTGGAAAGATGAGCTCTGAGAAAGTTTGGCTTTGAAGGTGAGTGGCACTTACTTTCAGGAGCACCAGAGGACTATGGGAAACAGATGTTCCACTCTTAAAGGACACACACAAAATCTCACACACTCTGGGACCTAGGGTAGAAGCAGTAATTTAACGATAGTCAGGATCATATCTACCTGCTCATCTTGGACAGTGTCCCAGAGAGTCAGGAAGTGACTGGACCTTGTACCCTAGGGACATAGACACTGGTGGTAGCCAGTTTTGGGAGCTTGTTTAACATAAAGTCACTCGTGCTGGAAACCACCATTTTGGAAGCATCCCTCTAGTTTATCCCTGGAGCCTAGCCCTGCCCATCAACATGTCTGCCCTGGTAAGTGGGACACCTTAGGCCAAGCAGCTGCCTGACAGGGAAACAGCATCGCTCAACAGCAGGCCAGCTATGTGAGGACCCCTGAGCCTACAGCTTCCTTGAGATACAGCCTTGTTCACCAGAGGGCCCAGGATACAGTTCTGCACATCAGGACACTGGGAATAGGTCGAGGACCCCAGGGCCCTGCAGGCAGAGACCCCACACATCCATCTGTAGGCACTAGCCCAAGAACCCTAAGAGCCCTGGTCTTGCCCAGTAGCAGTCTAATGTATCAACTCCGGAATTCCCAGGGGCCTGCAACCAGAGGTCTCCAGGACCTAGTTACCTGCAACAGAGAACCAGGACTAGCCTAAGAACATAGCCTCATCCACCAGTGGGATGGCACCAGCCTTGAGACCACTTTGGCCATGACCCCACCAACTAATAGATCAATACCAAGTCTGGGACATCTAAAGAACCTCAGGCAGCCACCCAGGGACTCTGTTTTACATACCAGTGGACTGGCACAAACTTCAGGAAACCACAAAAACCACAGCCAGCTATGTCAGGAACCAGCCCCACCTAAAAGAGAGCTGATATCAGCTTTGCAACTTTCAGGGCCCTGCAGACAGAAATTAAGTGATATGGATCTACAAACCAGTCATACAGCACTACACCCAAGATCCCTTGGGACTTATCCTTGATCACAACCAGGTCAACAATAGCCCTAAATGACTCCCATTCCAGGCCATGGCCCAACCCATCAGCAGGCCAGTACCAGATCTGACACCTTGGACCTTTCAGACAATGGCCCCAAGATTCAGCACTACTCACCAGTGAACTGACATGAGCTTTGGGACAACCCAGAAACTGTACCAATATGTGTCAAGAGCCAAAATTCCCACTAGCAGCCTGACAGTAGATCCAGGACTCCAGGCGCCACAGCCAACCACTGCAGAATCAGATCCAGTAGCCAGCGGCTAGCCCTAGTCCCAGGACCATTCAGGAAGATGCAGTCATCCACCTTGTGAACTGGCCCCTCCTACCAATGTCTAGCTCTCTACACATAGGCAGGAGCTGGAAACCTACCAGAGCACAGATCAGCAACACCTACCCTTCCACCCATGGTAGTCAGCCCGACACAGTAGAAGGACTCATGCAGCCTACGTGGGAACTGTAGGGAACTCCTAAAGCATATAGCCCTCATGACCAGAGAATAGCATGCTACTAAGACACACAGGAAATCTGCTACAAGCCACTTCTCCAAGGAAGTGATGTTGTAAGAAACGTAACCAACATATCAAATATATAAATATAAAACAGCAAATTAGTCAAAATAAGGTAACAGGTAAATATGTTCCCAATGAAGGAACAAGACAAAACCCAAGAATAAGAACTAACTGAAATGAAGATAAGTGATCTACCCTATAAAGAATCTAAGGTAATAAACATCAAGTTGTTCAAAGAACTCAGGAGAAGATTGAATAAAATGAGAAAAATTTTAACAGAGAGTTAGAAAACAAAGGAAAAATCAATGATGAAAAATATAGTAATTGAAGTTTAAAAAAAATGACTAGAAGAGAAATAGCCCAGTGAAACAGAGTAATGTAAATCACTGAAGTTAAATAGAAAAAATAAAAATATAATTTAAAAAATGAGGACAGTTTAAGAAATCTCTAAGACAACGCCAAATGTACTAATATTATAAGGGTCCCAGAAGAAGAGAGAAAGAGGGAAAAAATATATTTGAAGACATAATAGTTGAAAATTTTCTTAACTTAGGAAATGCTTGCATACTAGCACCATTAGTGGAAAAAAATGTGTTGTCTGCCAAGGAAATTTCAAAGAAAGATGCTTATTTGAATGTTTGGCCCTTTAATGAAAATTCCACCTTATTGTAATATTTGTTGTTGTTTAGTTGCTAAGTCATTTCCAACTCTTTGTGACCCCATGGCCTGTAGCCCGCCAGGCTCCTCTGTCCATGGGATTTCCCAGGCAAGAAAACTGGAGTAGATAGCCATTTGCTTTTCCAGGGCATCTTCCCAATTCAGGGATAGAATCTCAGTCCTGCAGTGTAGGCAGATTCCTTACCACTGAGCCACCAAGGAAGCCCCCAATCCCTATAGTCACCTCCAAACAGACAAAGCCCTAAAACTTGCCTGTGAGTCCACACAGAGTGCCAGTAGGGCCAAAGGGACCTTCTGGAACAAAGTCAGTCCTTGATATATCTTTGTTTATTAGTGTTCCTAGATTTGCCCCTCTCCAAGCTTCCACATCGGGAATAAATAAGTAAATAAGTTCATTTGGATCTTTATTTTTCTGTTTTTAGATTCCAAATATGATATTTATCTTTTTATGTCTGACCTTAGTATGATAATCTTCACTTAGTATGATAATCTGCAGTTCCATCCATGTTGCTGCAAGTGGCATTATTTCATTATTTTTAATGGATAAATAATATTCCATTGTATATAAGGACCACACCTTCTTTATCCATTCATCTTATCCATCTATGTTTTTGCAAATAACATTATTTACTTTATAATATATGAGTAATATTCCATTGTTTATATGGAAAACATCCTTAGCCATTCATCTGCGGATGGACATTAAGGTTATTTCCATGTCTGGACTATTGTAAACAGTGTTTCAATGAACACTGGGGTGCATGGATCTTTTTAATTATGGTTTCCTCTGGATTCATGTCCAAAAGTAAGATTGCTGGATTATATGGTATCTTTAGTTTTAGTTTTTCTTTAACGGAAACCCCATACTGTTCCATTGTAGATGCACTGATTTTCATTCCTACAAACACTGGAGAAGAGTTCCCATTTCTCTACACACTCCCCAGCTTTTATTGTTGGAAGACTTTTTTATAGTAGGTATGATGACTGGTGTAGGGTGATTATCTTATAGCTTTGATTTGCATTCCTCTATGTGAGAGTTGGACTGTGAAGAAAGCTGAGTGCTGAAGAATCGATGCTTTTTAACTGTGGTGTTGGAGAAGACTCTTGAGAGTCCCTTGGACTGCAAGGAGATCCAGCCAGTCCATTCTGAAGGAGATCAGCCCTGGGATTTCTTTGGAAGGAATGATGTGAAAGCTGAAGCTCCAGTACTTTGGCCACCTCATGTGGAGTTGACTCATTGGAAAAGACTCATGCTGGGAGGGATTGGAGGCAGGAGAAGGGGACGACAGAGGATGAGATGGCTGGATGCCATCACCGACTCAATGGATGTGAGTTTGAGTGAACTCCGGGAGATGGTGATGGACAGGGAGGCCAGGCATGCTGCTATTCATGGGGTCGCAAAGAGTCGGACACGACTGAGCGACTGAACTGAACTGAATAATTATCAATGCTGAGCATTTTTTCATTTGTCTCTTGGCCATCTGTAGGTCTTTTTATTTTCAAGAAATGTCTCTTTCAATCTTCTGTTCATTTTTTATTGTGTGGTTTGTTTCTCTTGACACAGAGCAAAATGAACAATTTGTAAATTATGGAGACTAATCTTTTGTTGTTCACATCATTTGCAAACATTTACTCCAATTCTGTGAGTTGTCTTTTCATTTTGCTTATGGTTTCCTTTGCTGTGTAAAACTTTCAAGTTCAATTAGGTCCCATTTGTTTTGTTTGTATTTCCATTATTTGGGGAGACAGATCAAAATGGATATTGCTGTAATTTATGTCAAAGAGTGTTCTGCCTATATTTTCCTTTAATAGATAGTATCTGGTTTTACATTTACATCATTAATCCACACTGAGTCTTTTTTGTGCGGGATATTAAGGAATGTTATAATTTAATTTTTTTACATGCAGCTGTCTGGTTTTCCAAGCACTACCTGTTCAAGAGACTATCTTTCCTCCATTTTCAGCTCTCCTCTCCTTTGTTGTAGATTGACTGATCATAGGTGCCTGGGTTTATTTTTTGGCTTTACATACTATTCCATTGATCTACATTTCTCTTTTTGTGCCAGTATAATACAATTTTGATGACTGTAGCTTTTACTTTTTTTAATATTCATTAAAGAATATTAAAGAGACTCACAGATTTAGAGAATGAACTTATGGTTGCCAAGGGTAAGGATAGGGGGAAGGGAGAGTTAGGGAATCTGAGATGGACGTGTGCATATTATCACATTTAAAATGTATAATCAACAAGGAACTTTTTGAAAATTTTTTTTCATGAGAAACTAAAGTTTATATTGTACCAGTGTGCTGTGCTGTGCTTAGTCATTCAGTCGTGCCTGTAGCCTGCCAGGCTCCTCTGTCCATGAGGATTCTCCAGGCAAGAATACTGGAATGGGTTGCCATGCCCTCCTCCAGGGGATCTTCCCAATCCAGGGATCAAAGCCAGGTCTCCTACATTGCAGGCAGATTCTTTACTGTCTGAGCCACCAAGGAGACCCATATATACCAGTAATACAAAGTAATTAAAACTAGCAAAAATTAAGAAATGAACAATCCAAAGAAACAGAGGACAACAATAAAATGAGAAAGACTAGAGATCTCTTAAAGGAAACTGGAGGTATCAAGAGGATAGTTTTTGCAAGGATGGGAATGATCAAGGACAGAAATGGAAAGGACCTAACAAAAGCAGAAGAAATTAAGAAGAGGTGGCAAGAATATACAGAAGAACTATACAATAAATGTCTTAATGACCAGGATAACCACAATGGTATTGTGACTCACCTAGAGTCAGACATCCAGGGTTGTGAAGTCAAGTGGGCCTTAAGAAGCATTACTACAATCAAAGTTAGTGGAGGTGATGCAATTCCCGCTAAACTATTTAAAATATTATAAGATAATGCCATGATAGTGCTGCACACAATGTCAGCAAACTTAGAAAACTCAGCAGTGGCCACAGGATTGGAAAAGATGAGTTTTCATTCTAGTTTCAAAGAAAGGCAACGCCAAAGAATGTTCAATTACAGTATAATTGTGTGCAATTCATGTGCTAGTAAGTTTATGCTCTGAAACCTTCAAGGTAGACTTCAGCAGTACTTGAATCAGAAACTTGCCGATGTTCAATCTGGGTTTAGAAAAGGCAGAGGAACCAGGGATCAAATTGCCTACATTTGTTGGATCATAGAGAAAACAAGGGAATTCCAGAAAATACTTCTTCTTCATTAAGTATGTTAAAGCCTTTGATGATGTGGATTACAATAAACTGTGGAAAATTCTTAAAGAGATGAGAATATCAAACCACCTTAGTTGTATCCTGAGAAACCTGTAAGCAGGTCAAGAAGCAACAGTTATCACCAGACATGGAACAATGGACTGGTTCAATATTGGGAAGAGAATACATTGTCACCCTGCTTATTTAACTCATATGCAGAGCACATCATGCAAAATGCTGGCCTAGATGAATCACAAGCTAGAATCAGGATTGCTGGGAGAAATAGCAACAACTTCAGATATGCAGATGATAACACTCTAATGACAGAAAGTGAGGAGGAACTAAAGAGCCTCTTGATGAGGGTCAAAGCAGAGAGTAAAAAAGCTGACTTAAAATTCAACATTCAAAAAATGAAGATCATGGCATCTGGTCTCATCATTTCATGACAAACAGAAGGGGAAAAAGTTGAATCAGTGACAGACTTAATTTTCTTGGGCTCCAAAATCACTGTGGATGGTGACTACAGTTATGAAATAAAAAGATGCTTGCTTCTTGGAAGGAAAGCTATGACAAACCTAGACAGCATATGAGAAAACAGAGATATCACTTTGCCACAAAGGTCCGTATAGTCAAAGCTATGGTTTTTTCAGTAGTCATGTACAGATGTGAGAAATGGACCACAAAGAAGGCTGAGCACTGAAGAATTTATGCTTTCAAATTGTTGTGTTGGAGAAGAAACTTTTATACAGCAAGGGGATCAAACCCATCAATCCTAAATGAAATGAATCCTCAATATTTATTGGAAGGCCTGATGTTGAATCTGAAGCTTGAATACTTTGGTACCTCATGCAAAGAGCTGAATCATTGGAAAAGACGTTGGTGCTGGGAAAGATTAAAGGCAAAAGGTATGGGGACAGTAGAGGATGAGATGTTAGATAGGTTCACCAATTCACTGGACGCAGACTTGAGCAAACTCTAGGAGAAAGTGAAGGACAAGGGAGCCTGGCATGCTCCAGTCCAGGGTGGGTGGTAAAGTGTCCAACATGACTTAGTGACTGAACAACAACAACAATACAGTTATAAGTGGCACTAATAGACCTATTTGTAGAATCCAGAAAAAGGTCAGAACATGCTACATCAAGTTAGGCAACATATTAGTTGCATTAGCCAAAGCTTAAGGTTGACATGTTCCTAGAAGAACATGATTAATAGGTAAAATGACTGGAAATTTAAGTTTGGAGAATTAAAAGGTAATGAAGAGTCACCTTTAAATATCTGGAAAATGGATATATAAAGTGAGGAGTAAGACTAAAATTAAAGTAATGCAGCTGAAAATATTACCAGTGTATAAATATCAGAGACAGATCTTAGCAAAATATATAGGTAAAAATATCTGGCAATAAGCACTGTTCAAACGTGTAATTGCTGTTTTGTGAACTCTGGATGTGATCAAGGTATCTGGATGACCTGTTTAAGTCTCAGCTTCTCAGAATGGCACACACACAGATAAAGATAGCCTTTTGTGGTTTAGTCTTTACCATTTTATGTCATGTCAATCTACTCATAATTCTTTAAATTTTCTGTGTTCTCTTCTTGTCTGTCTTTGAATATTACCTACTTTACTTGGCATGCTCTTCACTGTTATTGTTCAAGGCATGTATCAAATGTTATTTCTCAGAACAAATTTTCTAGCTTTCACCACATGTGTTAAGTATCCCACTCCAGAGATGTTATAGCTTGAATATATACATCTAGTTTACTCTTTGTTATAGGGTACTATAGTAGTCTGTTCACTTTATTCTTCCTTCCTACTAGATCGTGGGCTTCAATGGGGAAAAGATGTTTTTATTTTATCTATCACTGATGTCCAACATAATGCTTGCTAATTAATAGGTGATAAAAATATGATGAATAAATTGTGTCAAGTGCATTCCCCTACTGAATAGAATGTTGTGTTTGAAAATCTTTAGATGATCTTTAAAATCCAATAGAATGTAGCTTTTGTATATACAGTAGGATTGAACAGAAACCAAACAGTCTAGGAATTTATTAATACAGAAATAGTAGGTATAAGTGTTGGGGAATAACATTAGTATACATGCAGACACCTGATATTAACTTTAAAGTGGTCTATTTATCCAAAAATAAAATGTTTGAATCTTCCTTTCTTTTGCTTATCCCTGTTATTGTCAAATACTTCAAAGCAGGGTAATTCTGAATAGTCATAAACTGCATGTTGCTGTTGTTGAGTCACTGAGTTGTGTCTGAATCTGTGACCTCATGGACTACAGAATGTCAGACTTTCCTATAAACCACTGTCTCCCGGCGTTTACCCAAGTTCATGTCTATTGAGTCAGTGATGCTCTCTGATCATCTCATCCTCTGCCACCCTCTTTTCCTGTTGCCTTCAATCTTTCCCAGAGTCAGCCAATGATTTGGCTCTATGCAGCATGTAGCCAAAATACTGTAGCTTCAGCTTTAGCATCAGTCCTTTCAATGCATATTCAAGGTTGATTTCCTTTAGGACTGACTGGTTTGATTTCCTTGCAGTCCAGGAGACTCTGAAGAGTCTTCTCTAGCACCAGCCAGCCTCCCTTATGGTCCAACTATCAAACCATAGCTTTGTCTATACGGAATTTGTTGGCACAGTGATGGCTCTGCTTTTTAATATGCTGTCTAGGTTTGCCATAGCTTTCCTTTCAAGAAGCATGTGACTTCTAATTTCATGGCTATAGTCACCAACCACAGTGATTTTAGAGAGCAATAAAAGAAAATCTGTCACTGCTTCCACTTTTCCCCCTTCTATTTGCCATGAAGTGATGGGACCAGATACTATGATCTTAGTTATTTTAATGTTGAGTTTTAAGCCAGTTTTTTCACTCTCCTCTTCACTCTGGAATAACCATATACTGCAGAGGGATAGGCAAAGGGAGGGAAGATCCAAATTTTTATATTATAAAAATTTATATCTATATGAATTTGCTGTACATCTGAAACGTTGTAAATCAACTTAACTTCAATTTATATAAATACATGAATAAACAACAACAAAAAAATAGAATTCTATAGCCTTGACAAAACTCCCCCAAAATCACATAAATTATAACTCCTTATCCAGTTAACTATTTACCATTTCCAGGTAAAAGTCAATGGCACCCCACTCCAGTACTCTTGCCTGGAAAATCCAATGGATGGAAGAGCCTGGTAGGCTGGAGTCCATGGGGTCGCTAAGAGTCAGATACAACTGAGTGACTTCACTTTTACTTTTCACTTTCATGCATTGGAGAAGGAAATGGCAACCCACTCCAGTATTCTTGCCTGGAGAATCCCAGGGATGGGGAGCCTGGTGGGCTGCCATCTATGGGGCTGCACAGAGTCGGACACGACTGAAGTGACTTAGCAGTAGCACTTAGCAGGTAAAAGTAGTAGTAATAATAAAAACCTCCAGTTAATATGCATTTAAAGTTAATTTTCAGGGGAGACCTTCAAGATGGTAGAAGAATAGAACGAGGAGACTGCCTTCTCCCCCACAAATACATCATAAAAATCATCTGCATGGGGGACAATTCCCACAGAACATCTTCTGAATGCTGGTAAAGGACCCCAGATTTCCAGAAAGGCAAACCAATCTCCTTGCAATGAGACAGTGAAAAAGATAAAGACAAAATGGAAGACAAAGGAGCTCAGGACTGGGGCCTGGGGGGAGGGAGTCATGAAGGAGGAATACTTTCTGCTCACTAGAAAACCCCCTCACAGGTGGGGCCAGTGGGGGGCTTCAGAACCTCAGAAGGGAGCACAGTGAGCAGATGTTCTGGAAGCAAAATGGAGAAAATTCACCACAGAGATCACACCAAACAGCACTTCCCAACCAAGAGGCTCACACGCTCATGTCCACTCACAGTGAGATGGGGCTGGGTGCAGAGGCTAAGGCCTCTGGGGTCGGTCCTCAGGGGAAGGACCAAAACTGACTGCCATGAAGGTACTCTGAAGGGGATAATGTGACACTACAGAAGCAGCCCAAGGAAAACCCTGGGACCTCCAGAGAAGAAAAAGATAATTCCCACAGGGAGGCTCTAATGCTTTGCTCTAATTCACATGCTCACAGAACAAAGGACCCCGCCCTAATGAATGCTGAAAGGGGGCAAACTTTCTGCAGTCTATGGACTCAAAGGCAGAGAAACAGGTGGGAAGGCCAGGGGTGAAAGGAAGGGGACTGCTATGGTCCCAGCCCGAGATCGCAACTACTGCCAAGCTGTGAGTGACTGCAGATCGCCACCCACATCTGCCTGGGGTCCTGAGTGTATCAGCTCTGCCAAGGGTGTCACAACCTGGACCAACTCGCCTGGCAAAGTGTAGGACTCACCTCAGGCTGGGGCGACCTCCCAGAAACCAGCTGGGGTGAGTACTCCCCACACACCCCTTGTGGCATCTGCTGTACTGCTCCCCTCTCCCAGCATAACTGAGCAAGATAGCCCTAAGAAGCAGCCACTTTTGCACTCTCGTGTCTGGTTGGAGAACAGAACACTGTAGAGACTTACAAATAGAGGCAGGCCCCAAACCAGAGTGAAATTCCAGGGGCTGCATAAGCAAACAAAAGAAGGGGAAATGGCCAAGGAAGTAGCAGGTGCAAAGCTTTAATTTCTTGCCATTAGCCTGAGACTGTGTGCTTTAGGGGAAACTGTAGACTTTGAGAACAAGTACAAGCTGGAGCAAAGGAGGATCTAAGTTTGAACTGACCCACAATACCTACAATAGGTTTAGAGACCTTCTTGGATATGTTGGAGGACTTTCTGAGTAGGTAAATCTGGAGCAGGAAAATGGAAAAATAATTTTGGCATTCTGCTTACTACCAGTCTATATATAGCCCTTCTTTATTCCCCAATTTCATTGTCCTAATATGGTTCTTTATTACTCTTTCTTTTATAACCTATATTTTCCTTTAAAAACTATTTTAATATAAATCTATTTATTTTAATTGGAGGCTAATTACTATTGGAAAGTAAAAACTATTTTTAAATAAAATCCATGTTTTATATTTTTGTTTTTGATTTTGTATTTTTGAGAGTTTGATTATTGACTTGACTGCTCTTTTCCTTTTTGACTCCCCTTCTTATTCTTTTTCCCACTTTTTACCTTCTTTCCCTCTTTTTTTCCCCTATACAAGGGTGTGGATCTCTATGGGTGTTCCTGACTGTTGAGAATTGTTTCACAATTAGTCTATCGGTTTTCTCTTCTATGTTGTGTGGTCTTTAAAGTCTTGATGGTACAGTTAAGGAATCGGGCCTGAATCCTGGAGGAAGGAGACGTGATGCAGGGACTTTGGACCATCAAAGAACTCCCAACTCCATGGAACATTAATAGTCTAAAGCCTTCCCAAAGGCCTCCATCTCAACACTAAGACCAAGATCCATCCATAAGCCAAGAAGTTCCAGTGCCAGGAGCCCCATATCAATCCTTCAAACAGGGAAGCCATACCAAGCCAAAAGGTACCCCATAACACACCACTAGACATGGCACTGCCCTCCAGGAAGACAAGACCTAGGTCCATCCATCAGAATGCAGGCACAAGTCCCCCCATCCAGGAAAACTTCACAAGGCACTGCCTCAACTCCACCCATAAGAGGCAGACTCCACAATTAAGAGGAACTACAACCTTCCAGCCTGAAGAAAGGAGACTCCAAACACAGTAAATTAAACAAAATGAAAATACAGAGAAGAATGCAGCAGATAAAGCAACATGGTAAAAAACCAAAAGATTAAACAAGTGAAGAAGAAATAAGCGGTCTAACTGAAAAAGAATCCATAGTAATGACAATAAAGTTTACCCAAAATATTGAAGATAAAATGGAGGCATGGATAAATAGACTGGAGGCACAGATTGAGAAGATGCAAGAAATGTTTAACAAGCACCTAGAAAAATTAAATAAACAGTGATGAACAATGCAATAACTGAGATTAAAAAGACACTGGAGGGAAGATGGTGGAGGAATAGTATGGGGAAACTATTTTCTCTCCCACAAATACATCAAAAGATTATTTGAATGTGGAGCAGCTCCTGCAAATCAACTTCTGAATGTTGGCAGAGGACACCAGACACTCGGAAAGGCATATAGGAAAGGTGTATAGGCGTAGGTGTGTCCTATCCCTTTGAAAGGAGGTAGGACAAAAGACAAAAGACAAAAGGAGAGAGAAAAGATTTAGGGACAGAAACCTATCCTGAGGAGGGAGTCATGAAGGAGGAGAAGTTTCCACACGATAGGAAATCCTCTCATAGTTTGGGTCAGTGGGGAACTTTGGAATCTCAGAAAGCATTACCGAAAGAAAAAAAAAAACTACCACAGAATTCATGAAAACTGCAATTACAGCAGAGAAGCAGCTCAGTTGCTCACAGCCACCAGCAATAAGTGGGGCTGGGCATGGAGGCATGGGCTACATCAACGGTCCTTAGGGTAAGGACCAGGCTTGAATGCCCTGAGGACAATCTGAGGAGGCGCATGTGACAGAGGAACCCAAACCATTGAAACACCAGAGAAACAAAGAAAAACAAAGGACCTTTCCCTCGGGAAGGCTCTAACAACCCACAGTGACCCCTGGCACCCTCATAGAACAAAGGATTGCACCATAGCAAATACCAAAGGAAAGCAAGCCTGCTGCCGTTTATGACCTTTCCCCACGGAGCCAGAGGGACAGGTGTGTGACAGCCAGAGGTGGAAGGCAAGGGGCTGCTGCAATTGACCCCCGAGACTGCATCTCCCGCCAAGCTGTGAGCAGGCTGCCAGTCGTTAACCATGTCTTCCTGGGATCCTGGACAGTTCACATTGGCCAGGAGTGCCACAATCTGAGATCAGCTCTCCTGAGAAGACGTATGGCACACCTGGGACAGTGCCCTTATGGCACACACAGGAAACTGAACAGCTTGGGCCAGGGATGTGCACAAGACTCAGGGCCCACCTGGGACAGGATACTCATCCAGTATCTAGTCACCTGAGGAATTATTTCTGCTAACCCTAACCAACATGTTACCAAAGAAATAAAAAAGCAAATCAATATATGCCTATAAACAAATGAGAATGAAATCACAACAACTCAAAATGTTGGGATACAGTAAAAGCAGTGCTATGAAGTAAGTGTATAGCAATAGAAGCCTACCTCAAGAAACAAGAGGCACATCAAATAAACAACCTAAATTTACACCTAAAGCAACTAGAAAAAGAAGTACCAAGAAAAAAAAAATGTTAGTAGAAGGAAAGAAATCATGAAGATCAGAGCATAAATTAAAAGGAAATGGAGACTATAGAAAAGAGCAATAAAACTAAAAGTTGGTTCTTTGAGAAGATAAACAAAATGGAAAAACCATTAGCCAAACTCATCAAGAAAAAGAGAAAATTCAACTCAATAAAATTAGAAATGAAAAAATTGAAGTTACAACAAAACACACAGAAATACAAAAGATCATAAGAGACTACTATGAGCAACCATATCCCAATAAAATGGACAACCTGGAAGAAATGGACAAATTCTTAGAAAAGTATAAACTTCCAAAACTGTACAGAGAAGAAATAGGAAATATGAACAAACCAGTCACAAAGATGGAAATTGAAACGGTAACCAAAAATCTTCCAACAAACAAAAGCCCAAGTCCACATGGCTTCACAGGTGAATTTTACCAAAAACTTAGAGAAGAGCTAATACCTATGCAGCTCAAACTCTTTCAGAAAATTGCAGAGGAAGGAAAACTCCCAAATTCATTCTAAGAGGCTACCATAAACCTGATAACAAAACCAGACAATTCCAGGCTAGTATCACTGATGAATATAGATGCAAAATCCTCAACAAAATTCTAGCAAACAGAATCCAACAACACATTAAAAAGATCATTATGTAATGATCAAGTGGGCTTTATCCCAGGGATACAGCCGGTATACACAAATCAATCACTGTGATACACCATAGGAAAAAATTGAAATATAAAAACAGTATGTTCATCTCAATAGATGCAGAGAAAGTTTTAGAAAAAAAATTCAACACCAATTTTCAATAAAAATTCTCCAGAAAGTATTCTTGCCTGGAAAATCCCATGGAGAGAGGAGCCTGGTAGGCTACAGTCTATTGCATCACAGAGTCAGACATGACCAGAGTGACTTAAGCCAGCATACACTCCAGAAAGTAGGCATAAAAGAAACATACCTCAACATAATAAAAGCCATATATGACAAACCCACAGCAAATATTATTCTCAATGGTGAAAATCTGAAACCATTTTCTCTAAAATTAGGAACAAGACATGGGTGACTCTTTCATGTATAATTCAGCATAGGTTTGGAAGTCCTAACCACAGCAATCAAAGAAGAAAAAGAAATAAAAGGAGTCTAGATTGGAGAAAAAGAAATAAATCTCTCTCTATTTGCAAAACACATGATTATTTACATAGAAAATCCTAAAGATACCACCAGAAAATTACTAGTGCTAATCAATGAATATAATAAAGTCACAGGATACAAAATTAATACACAGATATGCCTTGCACTTCTATGCACTAGCAATGAAAAATCAGAGAAATTAAGGAAACAATAACATTCACCATTACCACAGAAAGAATCAAGTACTTTGGAATATACTTATCTAAAGGTACACAAGTCCTATATGCAAGAAAACCAAAAGATGCTGATGAAAGAAATTAAAGACAACAGAAACAGATGGAGAGATATACCATGTTCTTGGATTGGAAGAATCAATACTGTGATAATTACCATACTACCCAAGCCTATGGCGGATTCAGGTTGATGTTTGACAGGAAACAACAAAATTCTGTAAAGCAATTATCCTTCAATTAAAACAAATAAATTTAAAAAAGAAAAAAGCAATCTATAGATTCAACACAATCCCTATCAAACTATCAATGGTATTTTTCATAGAACTAGAAATATAATTTCACAATTTGTATGGAAACACAAAAGACTCCAAATAGCCAAACAATCTTGAGAAATAAGGATGGAGCTGGAGGAATCAACTTTCCCTACTTCAGACTATACTAAAGCTACAATCATCAAGACAGTATGATACTGTCACAAAACCAGAAATATAGACCACAGGGATAGGAAAGAAAGCTTAGGGGTAAATTCACACACTCATCAGCATCTTATCTTTTAAAGAGGAGGTAAAAATACACAACGGAGAAAAGACAGTGTCTCCAATAAACAGTGCTGGGAAAATTGGACAGCTACATGTAAAAGAATGAAATTAGACTACTTCCTAATACCATACACAAAAGCAAACTAAAAATGGATTATAAACCTAAGTGTAAAACCAGAAAATATAAAATTATTAGAGGAAAACATAGGCAGAATACTCTGACATGAATCCTCTATGACCTACCTCTTAAGAGTAATGGAAATAAAAACAAAAATAAATAAATGCGGCCAAATTAAACTTAACAGCTTTTGCACAATGAAGGACTCTATAAACAAGGTGAAAAGGCAACCCTGACAATGGAAGAAAAAAAAAATAACAAATGAAACAACTGACAAAGAAATCATCTCCAAATTGCATAAGCAGCTCACGCAGCTCAATACCAGAAAAAGAAACAACCAAATCAGAAAATGGCAGGAGACCTGAACAGACATTTCTCCAAAGAAGACATACAGATGGCTAACAAACTCATGAAAAGTCAAAGTCAGCTTGCATCTCATATCTTTTTTTTTTTTTTTTTAATTTTAGTTTTTTATTTTTTAAATTTTAAAATCTTTAATTCTTACATGCATTCCCAAACATGAACCCCCCTCCCACCTCCCTCCCCATAACAACTTTCTGGGTCATCCCCATGCACCAGCCCCAAGCATGCTGCATCCTGCGTCAGACATAGACTGGCGATTCAATTCACATGATAGTATACATGTTAGAATGTCATTCTCCCAAATCATCCCACCCTCTCCCTCTCCCTCTGAGTCCAAAAGTCCGTTATACACATCTGTGTCTCTTTCCCTGTCTTGCATACAGGGTCGTCATTGCCATCTTCCTAAATTCCATATATATGTGTTAGTATACTGTATTGGTGTTTTTCTTTCTGGCTTACTTCACTCTGTATAATCGGCTCCAGTTTCATCCATCTCATCAGAACTGATTCAAATGAATTCTTTTTAACGGCTGAGTAATACTCCATTGTGTATGTGTACCACAGCTTTCTTATCCATTCATCTGCTGATGGACATCTAGGTTGTTTCCATGTCCTGGCTATTATAAACAGTGCTGCAATGAACATTGGGGTACATGTGTCTCTTTCAATTCTGGTTTCCTCGGTGTGTATGCCCAGCAGTGGGATTGCTGGGTCATAAGGTAGTTCTATTTGCAATTTTTTAAGGAATCTCCACACCGTTCTCCATAGTGGCTGTACTAGTTTGCATTCCCACCAACAGTGTAGGAGGGTTCCCTTTTCTCCACACCCTCTCCAGCATTTATTGCTTGCAGATTTTTGGATCGCAGCCATTCTGACTGGTGTGAAGTGGTACCTCATTGTGGTTTTGATTTGCATTTCTCTAATAATGAGTGATGTTGAGCATCTTTTCATGTGTTTGTTAGCCATCCGTATGTCTTCTTTGGAGAAATGTCTATTTAGTTCTTTGGCCCATTTTTTGATTGGGTCGTTTATTTTTCTGGAATTGAGCTGCAGAAGTTGCTTGTATATTTTTGAGATTAGTTGTTTGTCAGTTGCTTCATTTGCTATTATTTTCTCCCATTCAGAAGGCTGTCTTTTCACCTTGCTTATAGTTTCCTTTGTTGTGCAGAAGCTTTTAATTTTAATTAGATCCCATTTGTTTATTTTTGCTTTTATTTCCAGAATTCTGGGAGGTGGATCATAGAGGATCCTGCTGTGATTTATGTCTGAGAGTGTTTTGCCTATGTTCTCCTCTAGAAGTTTTATAGTTTCTGATCTTACATTTAGATCTTTAATCCATTTTGAGTTTATTTTTGTGTGCGGTGTTAGAAAGTGATCTAGTTTCATTCTTTTACAAGTGGTTGACCAGTTTTCCCAGCACCACTTGTTAAACAGATTGTCTTTACTCCATTGTATATTCTTGCCTCCTTTGTCAAAGATAAGGTGTCCATATGTGTGTGGATTTATCTCTGGGCTTTCTATTTTGTTCCATTGATCTATATGTCTGTCTTTGTGCCAGTACCATACTGTCTTGATGACTGTGGCTTTGTAGTAGAGCCTGAAGTCAGGCAAGTTGATTCCTCCAGTTCCATTCTTCTTTCTCAAGATTGCTTTGGCTATTCGAGGTTTTTTGTATTTCCATACAAATCTTGAAATTATTTGTTCTAGTTCTGTGAAAAATGTGGCTGGTAGCTTGATAGGGATTGCATTGAATTTGTAAATTGCTTTGGGTAGTATACTCATTTTCACTATATTGATTCTTCCAATCCATGAACATGGTATATTTCTCCAGAAATCTTCCAGCAAACAAAAGCCCAGGTCCAGATGGCTTCACAGCTGAATTCTACCAAAAATTTAGAGAAGAGCTAACACCTATCCTCCTCAAACTCTTCCAGAAAATTGCAGAGGAAGGTAAACTTCCAAACTCATTCTATGAGGCCACCATCACCCTAATACCAAAACCTGACAAAGATGTCACAAAAAAGGAAAACTACAGGCCAATATCTCTGATGAACATAGATGCAAAAATCCTCAACAAAATTCTAGCAATCAGAATCCAACAACACATTAAAAAGATCATACACCATGACCAAGTGGGCTTTATCCCAGGGATGCAAGGATTCTTCAATATCCGCAAATCAATCAATGTAATCCACCACATTAACAAATTGAAAAATAAAAACCATATGATTATCTCAATAGATGCAGAGAAGGCCTTTGACAAAATTCAACATCCATTTATGATAAAAACTCTCCAGAAAGCAGGAATAGAAGGAACATACCTCAACATAATAAAAGCTATCTATGACAAACCCACAGCAAACATTATCCTCAATTGTGAAAAATTGAAAGCATTTCCCCTAAAGTCAGGAACAAGACAAGGGTGTCCACTTTCACCGCTACTATTCAACATAGTTCTGGAAGTTTTGGCCACAGCAATCAGAGCAGAAAAAGAAATAAAAGGAATCCAAATCGGAAAAGAAGAAGTAAAACTCTCACTGTTTGCAGATGACATGATCCTCTACATGGAAAACCCTAAAGACTCCACCAGAAATTTACTAGAGCTAATCAATGAATATAGTAAAGTTGCAGGATATAAAATCAACACACAGAAATCCCTTGCATTCCTATACACGAATAATGAGAAAGTAGAAAAAGAAATTAAGGAAACAATTCCATTCACCATTGCAACGAAAAGAATAAAATACTTAGGAATATATCTACCTAAAGAAACTAAAGACCTGTATATAGAAAACTATAAAACACTGATGAAAGAAATCAAAGAGGACACTAATAGATGGAGAAATATACCATCTCATATCTTTTGGATGTCTATCCTTGACACTCTTCCACATTCATTCTTCTGTTGTTCTTGTTAAGTTAGTTCCTTAATGCTCTCTTAGGACATTGTGCATCTGTTTATTCTTTCAACAAATAAATGTCTGCTGAGTAACCAGCACTGTATATTTTTAGTATAACCATCATATATACTGTAATTGATGCTTAAAAATCGGTTACTCATGGTGCTAGAGAGAATATAGATAGTATATTTTCCCATTCCTTTCATCCTTAACACACTATATAGATATTAAGTAATTGATTAACCAATTCATTATTGGAAGTCAGCTTTACCTACAGTTCAACTAGATCTCACATCCAGCACCCTGTTGTCATAGTTCCTTGACTTCATTTATTTCATTGACCTTCCTCTCTCTGCTTACATGGAATCAATTTGGACAGTATTATCCAGAGACAAAGATATCTTTAATCTCAAAATTTGAAAGCTGTCTTACTTATCCATATAGCTCCTCCAGCTGTCTCTCAACCACAAAATCTCCACTTAATTGTACAGTTCCTTGATTTCATGCCTTTCCACAGACACCAAATTCTCACTTGTTTCTTTTCCTTTATTATCCAGCTTGGATCTCATACCAATCTTTTCAATTCCTTTCATTTTCACTATTTATTCCCAATTTATCTCATCTTTATGTTGTGTCACACCTACTCAATCATTGCAACTGGTTCAAGTCAATTATTTGTTTACAATGCTGGGTGCTACTGGGAGAAGAAAAGGTAGCCTGTGACAGAGATGTGGACTTTCAGCTTAAGTAGCAAGCATCAAGACTAAAGTAATACATCTTTCCATTCTAAGACATTCTAGGATAGCTGAGTAAAAGCCACAGAATTAGACCTTTCAAGAGAGAAGTAATTCCAGCCTTATATTGTCATTATTCCACTAGAGATTTTTTTTAATTTTACTTTATTTTACTTTACAATACTGTATTGGTTTTGCCATACATCAACATGAATCTGCCACGGGTGCAAGTACTGCAACTCATAATGTCATTTTTGTATTTTGCCAGTAGGGCCAGAATCCTACCTCATTTTTCATCAGTCTCTGAAGGTTATTACCACAGTGATTCTGTATATAAATCACTTTAAAAGTTGCCTGAGGAGGCTTCTCTTTGAAGGGATAAATGAACAAATAAATAATCACCTGTGCCTTGCTACTGTGTCCTGAGTGTAAGTTGTCTAAAAATGTCTTTTAAAGATGCTGAGAATTAAAACTGATTCTGAATGAGAAATCCATTTTTATTGTACAGGCTTTGCATATAAATTCATCAACACATGCTGTCAGAAAAGTAGCACAGTTGTTTTTATTTCCCTTGTCTTCTGCCTTTTTTTAAGGGTCGCACTTTTGTTTTACAGCCAACAGGTCTTTCTTCCATCATCAGTATAATGATTTAGTAAATATTTAATTAATCATTTCTGGTTAGAACTGGTTAAAGAATGATTTAGAATGGTTTAGAATCGTTAAAGCAATTACTTGCTTCTCCCAAAAGAATAGTTAGAAAAACTCATTTCCTTGGTGTTACATTCTCTTTGATTGTTGGAAAAGCAATTGATTTCCTTTCCAATTTGGCATCATGATATATACTCCTACTTTGACCCACTCCCTACTTTAAAATAACGTATTCTTATAAGATTTACCAAAGACCAGGTAAGCTGTAGATAGTACAAAATGGTTACTCAAAACAGCAACAAAAGTTCTCTTCAAAAGTACAACTTATAAGGTTATACTTTAACTAAGTACTCTTCATTTAAAAATATTGAAAACTTTCCATTACATAAAAAGACATTATGTGCAATGCAGTGTGCCTCTTCTTCCCATAATACATATAAATAAAGTGAAAGCTGTATTCCATGAATGTCTTTTTATTGTCATACTTCTTGGCTTGTATTTTCTGTCTCTTATTCTTCTTGATCATTAAAGTCATTTAACAATATTCTCAGGTAAAATATGCTTTAAATCCTGCCTCTCAGAAGATAATTGCATTTCATGGAAGGTTAGACATAGTATTTTTAGTATTTTTATTTTTTTCTCTAGGATGAGCTTCCATGTGTTCAAAAAGACCTAGAATGATAAAAGGCTCAGAAAGAAGGCCAAATCAGTCAGCAAGTCATGGACAGAAAGTAAATCACTTGGTCATAACAGATTCTCATAACCTTCTGAAGAGGTATACATAGAATCTTGGCTTCCTAGTCTTGAAACTGTGTAAATTCAACCTATGTGGCAAGCTCTCTCAAAATTTATTTCTAATGTCTCATAGCCCACTTCTGTAACAAGGAAAAATCCAGTACTAACACATTTATTACAGGACCTTTGAAACCTGAAGAAATTTTAGACCAAAGGTGAAACATCATTTTATTTTATTCAAGTGCTAACATTTTTTAAAATTGAAATCTCTTCACATGTCCACAAAACTACTGTACTTCTTCACTGCTGCTGTCCAATAAAATCTGGTCATTTTACAGTATCAGTAACTGATACCTTATACCTTATACCTGTGACTTTACATATTTGCTGAAAAGTGTCAAAAGAAACAGAAGCCTTATTAAAGTTCCTTTAATGTGACAAAACATATTAATTCTAAGAAATGTGTAATTTATTATCTTCAGAGGATTTTTGATGAGGATTTTATAATTTACAATATAAAAAGTTACCAAATAAACTAGCTTGCATAAACTTTCATACTAAAAGCACTTGTCACATAAATAAAAATCTCTTAATTCCTTAAACCCTCAATGCTATTTGATACATCTTCAATTGTATGCCACAATTGCTTCCACTGTATTTTATATTCTATACATTCTCACCAAATTCATTAATTTTACCTGCCCCAGACTGCTTCTTCTATTTGTAATCATCCCAATTATGTAAAAATAAATTATCATTTGACCTCCATTGCCATTAAATATATCACTGTATATTTTGTCCTGTCTTTAAGGACACAATCTATGAATTACTAATCTGTGACCCCTAATTTAAATATCTGTGACCCCATGGAGCAGTGGCTGCATGGTGCTGTAGCAACTGTGAGGAGATACTCCATGTCCAAGGGCAGGGAAGCCCCGGCAAGATGGTAGGAGAGGCAAAATCACATTTAGAATTGAACCCCATACCCGCCAGAGATGCTCAGAGGGCTCAAACATACCTTGTGTGCACCAGGACCCAGAGATCCCACAGAGACTAAGACAGACCTGTGTTTGGGTGTCTCCTGAGGAGGTATGGGTCAGCAGTGGACTGCTGTGGGGGCAAGGGCTCTGGGTGCAGTAGACCTGGGTTTGGCATAAGCCCTCTTGGAGGAGGTCACAATTAAGCCCACCACAGAGCCACCAGAACTTACACAGGACAGGGGAAACAGACTCTGGGAGGGCACAACTAGAACCTTGTGTGCCCCATGGCCCAGGAGAGAGAAGCAGTGATCCCACAAGAGACTGACCCAGACATGCCCATGAGCGTCCAGAAGTCTCTGGTGGAGGCATAGGTTGGTGGTGGCCTGCTGCAGGGTGGGGACACTGAGTGTAGCAGTGCATGCATGCAGACCTTTTGAAGGTCTTCATTACTTGCACCATAATTTGCTGCTGCTGCTACTGCTGCTGCTAAGTCGCTTCAGTCGTGTCCGACTCTGTGCGACCCCATAGATGGCAGCCAACCAGGCTCCCCCGTCCCTGGGATTCTCCAGGCAAGAACACTGGAGTGGGTTGCCATTTCCTTCTCCAATGCATGAAAGTGAAAAGTGAAAGTGAAATCGCTCAGTTGTCTGACTCTTGGCGACCCCATGGACTGCAGCCTACGAGGCTCCTCTGCCCATGGGATTTTCCAGGCAAGAGTACTGAAGTGGGGTGCCACTGCCTTCTTCATAATTTGGTCTCAGGTCAAATAACAGGGAGGGAACACAGTCCCACCCTTCAGTAGAAAATTGGATTAAAGATTTACTGAGCACAGCCCCACCCATCAAAACAAGACCAGTTTTCCCCTCAGTCAGTTTCTCCCATTAGGAAGCTTCCATAAGCCTCTTATCCTTCTCCATCAGAGGGCAGAGAGACTGAAAACCACAATTGCAGAAAACGAACCCATCTGATCACATGGACCACAGCCTTGTCTAACTCAGTGAAACTATGAGCCATGCCGTATAGGGCCACCCAAGACAGACAAATCATGGTGGAGAGGTCTGAAAGAATGTGGTCCACTGGAGAAGGGAATGGCAAACCACTTCAGTATTCTTGCCTTGAGAACCCCATGAACAGTATGAAAAGGCAAAAAGATAGGACACTGAAAAATGATCTCCCCAGGTTGGTAGGTGCCCAATATGCCACTGGAGACCAGTGGAGAACTCCAGAAAGAATGAAGAGGCAGAGCCAAGCAAAAACAACACACCCAGTTGTGGATGTAACTGGTGATGGAAGTAAAATCAGATGCTGTAAAGAGCAATATTGCATAGGAACCTAGAATGTCAGGTCCATGAATCAAGAAAATGGAAGTGGTCAAACAGGAAATAGCAAGAGTGGCATCGACATTTTAGGAATCAGTGAACTAAAATGGATTGGAATGGGTGAATTTAACTCAGATAACTATTACATCTACTACTGTGGCAAGAATTTCTTAGAAGAAATGGAGTAGCCATCATAGTCAACAAAAAGAGTCAAAAATGCAGTAACTGTATGCAATCTCAAAAACAACAGAATGATTCCTGTTTGTTTCCAAAGCAAATCATTCAATATCACAGTAATCCAACCCTATGCCCCAATCAATAATGCTGAAGAAGCTGAAACTGAATGGTTCTATGAAAACCTACAAGAACTTCTAGAACTAACACCAAAAAAAGATGTCCTTTTCATTATAGGGGACTGGAATGCAAAATTAGGAAGTCAAGAAACACCTGGAGTAACAGGCAAATTTGATCTGGGAGTACAGAATGAAGCAAGACAAGGGCTAACAGAGTTTGGCCAAGAGAACATACTGGTTAAGTAAACACCCTCTTCCAAAAACACAAGAGAAGACTCTACACATGGACATCACCAGATGGTCAATACTGAAATCAGATTGATTATATTCTCTGCTGCCAAAGATGGAGAAGCTCTACACAGTCAGCAAAAGCAAGACCAGGAGCTGACTGTGGCTCAGACCATGAACTCCTTATTGCCAAATTCAGATTTAAATTGAATAAAGTAGGGAAAACCACTAGACCATTCAGGTATGACCTAAATCAAATCCCTTATGATTATACAGTGGAAGTGACAAATAGATTCAAGGGATTAGATCTGAGAGGCAGAATGCCAGAAGAACTATAGACGAAGGTTTGTGACACTGTACAAGAGGTAGGGATCAAGACCATCCCCAAGGAAAAAAATATATGAAAAGGCAAAATAGTTGTCTGAGGAAGCCTTAAAAATAGTTTTGAATAGAAGAGAGTGAGTGAGTGAGTGAATTCGCTCAGTCATGTCCGACTCTGCAAAACCGTGGACTGTAGCCCACCAGGTTCCTCCGTCCATGGGATTCTCCAGGCAAGAATACTGGAGGAATAGAAGTGAAAGGCAAAGGAGAAAAGGAAAGATACACCCATTTGAATGCAGAGTTCCAAAGAACAGCAAGGAGAGATAAGAAAGCCTTCCTCAGTGATCCATGCAAAGAAATAGAGGAAAACAACAGAATGGGAAAGTCTAGAGATCTCGTCAAGAAAATTAGAGATACCAAGGGAACATTTCATGCAAAGATGGGCTTGATAAAGGACAGAAATGGTATAGACCTAACAGAAGCAGAAGATATTAAGAAGAGGTGGCAAGAATACATGGAAGAACTGTACAAGAAAGATCCTCATGACCCAGATAATCACGATGGTGTGATCACTCACCTAGAGCCACATCCTGGAATGTGAAGTCAAGTGGGCCTTAGGAAGCATCACTACAAACAAAGCTAGTGGAGGTGATGGAATCCCAGTTGATCTATTTCAAATCCTGAAAGATGATGCTGTGAAAGTGCTGCACTCAATATCCCAGCAAACTTGGAAAACTCAGCAGTGGACACAGGATTGGAAAAGTTCAGTTTTCATTCCAATCCCTAATAAAGACAATGCCAAAAAATGCTTAAACTACCATACAAATATACTCATCTCACACACTAGCAAAGTAATGCTCAAAATTCTCCAAGCCAGGTTTCAACAGTACACGAACCGTGAACTTCCAGATGTTCAAGCTGGTTTTATAAAAGACAGAGGAACCAGAGATCAAATTGCCAACATCTGTTGGATCATTGAAAAAGCAAGAGAGTTCCAGAAAAATATCTACTTTTGCTTTATTGACTATGCTAAAACCATTGACTGTGTGGATTACAAAAAACTGTAAAATTCTGAAAGAGATGGGAATACCAGACCAGCTGACTGAGAAATCTGCATTCAGGTCAAGAAGCAACAGTTAGACCTGGACATGGAACAACAGACTGGTTTCCCATTGGGAAATGAGTACATCAAGGCTGTATATTGTCATCCTGCTTATTTAACTTTTCTGCAGAGTCCATCATGAGAAATGCTGCACTGGATGAAGCACAAGCTGGAATCAAGATTGCTGGGAGAAATATCAGTAACCTCAGATATGCAGATGACACCACCCTTATGGCAGAAAGTGAAGAAGAACTAGAGTCTCTTGATGAAAGTGAAAGAGGAAAGTGAAAAAGTTGGCTTAAAGCTCAACATTCAGAAAACGAAGATCATGGCATCCGGTCCCATCACTTCATGGCAAATAGATGGAGAAACAGTGGAAATAGTGACAGACTTTATTTTTTGGGACTCCAAAATCACTGCACATGGTAACTGCAGCCATGAAATTAAAAGACACCTGTTCCTTGGAAGAAAAGGCATGACCAACCTAGACAGCTTATTAAAATGCAGAGACATTACTTTGCCAACAAAGTTTCATTTAGTTAAAGCTATGGTTTTTCCAGTAGTCATGTACAGATATGAGAGTTGGACTATAAAGAAAGCTGAGTGCCAAAGAATTGATGCTTTTGAACTGCAGGCTAGGAGGACTCTTGAGAGCCCCTTGAACAGCAAGGAGATGCAACCAGTCTATCCTAAAGGAAACTACTACTGAATATTCATTGGAAGGACTGATGCTGAAGCTGAAACTCCAATACTTTGACCACCTGATGGGAAGAACTGACTCATTTGAAGAGACCCTGATGCTGGGAAATATTGAAGGCAGGAGAACAGGATGACAGAGGATGAGATGGTTAGATGGCATCACTGACTCAAAGGATATAACTTTGAGCAAGCTCCGGGAGTTGGTGATGGACAGCGAGGCCTGTGGTGCTGCAGTCCATGGTGTCAGAAAGAGCTGGACACGAACAAGCAACTGAACTGAACTGAAGTGACCCCCAAATCTACTCCATTACAATTCAACTCCCCATTATATGTTTCATTAATCTTAAATGGATTTGTTTATGGATAATTAGTAATCTATCCTAGCTAATCAAAATAATTTCTCTTTATCATGCTTCTCAATCTTTTACTTAATAACAATACTTAGAGGACCCTAGTAATACAATTTTTTTCTATTTTTTTTTCCCTGCTGATACTCTTCAAGAATGTTGGTTTTGGCTCTTTGGTTAATTCCTCTTTACTCTTTCCACTTAAAGCTTCTATTTTTTATGTGCGCTAACTTGCCTCAGTCGTGTCCACTTCTTTGGGACCCTATGGGCTGAAGCTCACCAGGCTCCTCCATCCATGGGATTTTCCAGGCAAGAATACTGAGTGGGTTGCCATTTCCTTCTTCAGGGGATATTCCCAACCCAGGGATCAAACCTGTGTCTCTTACTTATTGCATTGGAAATTCAAGATTCTAATTAATTCTATAACTAATATTCACGACCTTACCCATCCACAGAAATTTTACAATTTTAGCAGTTTTATTTATGCTTTATGATCCACCTTGAATTAATTTTTGTTTTATATTTGAGATGAATGTCAAGATTCATTTTCTCCCCACATAAATAGCCAGTCACAGCAACACTATTTTATTTAAAGTTCTACTTATTAAATTGTTTTGTTGCCATTATAAAGAATATAATATATGTTTGGGCCTATTTCTGATCTCTCAATTCTGTTTCATTCACCTATTTATCTGTGGCAATTGCTGTAATGCACTTTACTAACTACAGCTACTTTATAATATATTGAGTCTGGCATATTCTCCAACTTTGTTCTTTTGCTTCAAGATGCTCTTGGCTATTCTAGGCATTCAGTATTTTCATATAAATTTTAGAATTATCTTTTACAAAAACTAATGATTTTGATTGGGATACTATAGATCAATGTGAGGAGACTGGCACCTATTCACTTATTGTTATTTATTTTCATGTTTCAATGGTTTGCTGGTAACATAGACTTGTCCATGGTGAAACAGTAAATATTAACTAAAATTTAAGGGTATTTGACTAATATTAATTCTGTCTCTCTGGGCTGTTAATATATTTACACACATCATTCTGGATACATTAAATTTAACTTTTATAATCATTTATTGCTTTCAGACTTGCCACCTGAATACTGAAATTACGTTTTTTTTTCTTTCTTAATTGAGATAAGTCAGCTTTCCCAAGAATATTCACTTATCAAATGCTTCTTTCCAGAAAAGACTAGGAACAACATTTTTGGGGTGCTTTAATTTGATTTGTTCTTTTTGACACTTTGAGTATACAAGCCAAAACCAATACATAATGTTAAAAGACTATTCCTGATATTCTCTATAGAGTTGAGAACTAGCATTACACATATGACATAAGTATATTGGCTACATGGCATTCGGTTGAACTCAGTATATACAAACTCTCACAAAATAAAAGACAAAGTAGTGTATTTTTTAAAACTTCTTCAATATCTGGAAGAAAAGTTTCCAATAAGTTCTCTTTGTTTTATTATTTGTATCACATAATATCTCTAAGCTCTAAGCCAAATGTCACATCTACTGAAATACAAAATTGTAAATTACAACATGAGGTATATACTTTAAGGTGACTTAAGGTTTCTGGTGCAGAATATAAGGTGTTTGGAAGTTGTCACTCTTCCCTGACAACATGAAAAAAGCTGAACAAATGGAAAAATCAACAGCTCTTCTTAGATCCATGAAGCATGACATCATATGGCAAATTGCTGCTATCAAAATTAAAGAGACAGGTAAATATAGAGAATGCTAACAAACCAGAGAAGAAACTCATAAATAGAAACCTCCACAAAAACAAATGCCAGAGTAGGAAAATCTGAACTATACTTGACAAATTGCTAGAGACTCAATCTGTTCAAGTCTGACTGATGAAAAACTATGGGGATGGGGTAGGCAATTCAATCATGGGCAAAGGAAACATTTTGTGAGTTTTACCTTCTGAAGCTTTACTAGTTTCTCACAGTGAATATCAGAGGAAAATCCCCCGGTGCTTTTAATTGGTAAGACGAAAAGGAGCCATTTTAAAACACACCAGAACATTCTGTTCTTTTTAACAAAGTTGACCCACAGGATAAGCTTTTACCTGAGCTTAGCCAATTGAGGTTTTACCAGAGCCTAAATTACCTGGGGAGAAGGGGAATACCCAACTCTAGACAGCTGTAACCTTCCTTGTGGAAAAAAGAGAATGTTTATCTCCTGTGTACTTGAATCATCCTGTCCCTGCTAAGGGTAAAGTCAGGGGGACAGAACTAAGAAGTGTGAACTTCACAGTTCGAAGACACAGGTTCACTAAAAGACCAAGTCATAATCATAGAAAGATAGAATCCTTCCTCTCTCATCCATTTCCATCACATTACTAAAAGTCTACTTTTAGTGGTTCCTTTTATTCAGTATATGGTATCTATATATCAAGGAAAAATTACAAAGCATACTAAAAGCAAAAAAACCATTGTTTGATGATGCAAAGCAGAAATCATAACCAGACTCAGATATGGCAGAGATTTTGGAATCATCAGGCAAGGGATTTAAAAAAAAACTATGATAAATATGCTGAATGCTAATGGATAAAGTAGATGTCATGTAAGGCCACTACAGATGGGAATGTAAGCAGAGAGATAGAAATTTCAGGAAAGAATGAAAAAGAAGTGCTAGATCAACAGAACTGTAACAGAAATGAAGAATGTCTTTGATGGACTTACTAATAGCTTTGTTCAGTTTTATCCAAGAGCTGAGAGACAGCTACAAATAATATAAAACACATGTAATTGGAATACCAGAAAGGGAAGAAATAGAAAAAATGACAGAAGAATTATTGAAACAATAATAACTGAGAATTTATATCAAGCCACAGACCCAGGAAGTTTAGAAAACACCAAAAGGATAAATGCCAAAAAATGACAGTTATATCATATTCAAACTACAGAAAAACTAAGATTAAAGAAAAAGTGCTGAAAGAAGCCAGGGTTAGGGGGAAGTTTTACCTGTAAAGAAGCAAAGATAAGAATAAGATTTGACTTCTCTCAAAAGAAGAGAAGAAACTGCACAAGAAAGAAGAAAGGGCTTCCCAGGTGACTCAGATGATAAAGAACCTGCCCACAGTGCAGGATATCTGGGTTCAATTCCTAGGTCAGGAAGATTCTCCCAGAGAAGGGAATGACAACCCACTCCAGTATTTTTGCCTGGAAGAATTCCAAGGACAGAGGAACCTGGCACACTATTGTCCATGGAATTGCAAAGAGTTGGATATGACTGAGTGACTAATATACACACATTCTCTCAGGAACCATGCAAGAAAGAAGAAAGAGGAATGAAATATTTGAATCACTGAGAGAAAAAAAAAATCCACTAAGCAAGAATTTTGTGCCCTGCAGTGTTATCCTTCAGAAGTGAAGGAAAAATAAATACTTTCTCTCAGACAAAAATAGGAAACATGTGGCCAGTAAATCATCCCTGTTAAAAGAAATCCTTTAGATAGAAGGCAACAAATATATGTCACAAACTTGGGTCTACATAAAGAAAGGAAATAACAGCAACATGTTTCCAATTTTATATACTCATGTACAGGTGAAATAAATAATAGCAGTGACATAAGGAATGAGAGGAAAGAATGAGGAATATTTTGTTATTATAAAGTACTCATATTACCCTTGAAGCAATATAGGGTTATTTGAAAGTGAACTTGGGTTTGTTGTAAAAGCATACTGTAGACTCTAAAGCAGCCACTAAAATTTTCTTAAAAATAACTGCTATACTAAGAGATAGAGTAAAACGGAATCACACAAAATGCCCTATTAAAACAACAAAATGCAGAAAAAGACTGGAAGAAAAATATGAAGAACAAGGGCAACAAATAAATAACAGTAATAGATATAGTAAGTATTAATCTAACCATGCTGTGCTTAGTCGCTCAGTTGTGTCTGACTCTTTGGGACCACATGGACTGTAGCCCGCTAGGCTCCTCTGTCCATGAGGGATTGAACTGGGGTCTCCTGCATTGCGGGCAGATTCTTTACCAGCTGGGCTACCTGGGGAGCCCCAGTCTAACCATATCAACAATCATTTTGAGCATCAGTTCACTAATTAAAACACAAAGGTTGTCAGGATAGATCAAAAACTAAATCTAACTGTGTGTTGTCTACAAGGAACTCACTTTAAATAGAAACGTACTGAAGTAAATGAAGGAGAAACATACTAGTTAACATTATTCAAAAGACAGTAGGAATAGCTCTATCAATTTCAGACAGAAGACTTCATAGCAAGTAAAATTATCAGAGATAAAGAGGGGGATTGCCTTGTGATTAAGGGATCAATTCCCTAAGAAGACATAACAATATTTAATATTTATGCACCTATCAAAAATAGTGAGACAAAAACTACTAGAACAGTAAAGAGAAATAAACGAATCCACTATCATAGTTGGAGATCTCAAATTCCTCTACTAAAAATGGATTAATTCAGCAATCAGACTTGATAGGACATAGTTGAACTCAATAACATTATCAATCAACTAGACATAATTGATATCAATTGATTTCTTCATCCAACAACAGCAGAATACATGTTTTTCTTAAACTCGCATGGAACATTCACATTCTGAGCCATAAGATACACCTTAACAAATTTAAAATAATGAAAACCATATCATGTCAGCTCTCAGACCTCTATGGAATTAAGTGAAAGTGAGTGAAAGTGAAGTCCCTCAGTCGTGTCCAACTCTTTGCAACCCTGTGGACTGTAGCCCACCAGGCTCCTCCGTCCACGGGATTCTCCAGGCAAGACTACTGGAGTGGGTTGACATTTCCTTCTCCAGGGGATCTTCCTGACCCAGGGATTGAACCCAGGTCTTCCACATTGCAGGCAGATGCTTTAACCTCTGAGCCACCATGGAATTAAACTAGAAATCAATTTCCAAATCAAATCAACTTGGAAATCTCCAAATGCTTGAAGATTCAACAAAACACTTCTAAATAACACATGACACAAATGAAAACTCTCAAGATAAATTTTAAAATATTTAAACTAAATGAATATGAGAATGCAAATTATCCAGATTTGTGGGATGCAAATAAAGCAGAGCATAGAGTAAATACATAGTATTGAATAAAATGTATATATTAGAAAACAAGAAAGATCTAAAATTAATCATCTAAGCCTTTACTATAGGAATCCATGAAATGAGGAGCTTATTAAATCCAGAGTAAAGTATAAAAAAATGAAAATTAGATAAAAATGTTAAATAAAAAATGAAATTATAAAGAGAAATCAATAAAGAACAATCAACAAAACCAAAATCTGGTTATTTGGAATGATCAATAAAATAGATAAGGCTCTATTCAGGCTAAGAAAAAAAAGAGAGAGCATACAAATTATTTATATCATAAATGAAAATGGAAGCATCACACAGTTCCATGGGCATTAAAAGGATAACACAGAAATACTATGCAAATTTCTATATCTGCACATTTGATAAGTGGTTCATTTCATAACGGATCAGTTCCTTAAACTTCAACCAGAAGAAATACAAAATCTATATGTATTAAAGATATAATGAATAATCTTTGAAAAGAGAGAGCATCAAGCCCAGATAAGTAACTGGTAAATCCACCAAACATTTAAAGGAAAAAAAAAAAATTCTCTACACTCTTGCAGGAGACAGAAGTAGAGAGAATACTATCTAATTCATTCCATGAAGCTGCAGTTCACTAACACCTCAGTACCAGAACTATACAAAGACATTACCAGAAAACTGTAGACCAATATCTCTCATGTTCACACATGCAAAAATCCTCAACAAAATATTAGCAAATTAAATATAAGAATGCAGGGCAAGAATTACACACCCCAACCAAGTAGAATTTATAACAGGTATATAAGCCAGGTTCAACATTTCAAAATCAATTAAAAGGCTACATACAAAGGGGAAAAAATTACATGTTCATATCAATAGATGGAAAAAAATGGACAAAACCCAATATTATTCATGATAAAACTCTCAGCAAATGAGAAATGGAGAGGAATTTCCTTAACTTGACAAAAAATATCTATAAACCCTTATAGCTAACATCATACTGGTGCAAAAAAGATTCTTTCCTTCTGAGACCAAGAACAAGGGATGCACAGCCCCTATCACCACTCTGTTTCAGCATTATACTGGAAGTCCTAGCTATATGAAATAAGAGAGGAGAAATAAGTTAAAAATTATATGGATTAGAAATGAAATAAATCTATCTTTGTTCATAAATGAGAAAACTGTCTATGGAGAAAATATAAAAGAACTGACCAAAAAACTCCTGGAACTAATAAGCAATTATAGCAAAGCGGCAGGATACAAGGTTTTCTCACAAGAGCCAAAACCCTTCCCTATTTACCAGTAATGAACAAGTGGAATTCAAAATTAAAAACACCGCACTTACACTGGCACCTAAAAAATGAAATACTTATGTATAAATATTTTTTAAACATACAAGAATATATATGTAAAGTATATATATACATATATAGTTAGATTTGTGAGGAAAACTAAAGAACTCTGATAAAATACATCAAAATAGAACTAAATAAATGGAAAGATATTCCATGTTTATGAGCAGGATGACTCAATATTGCCAAGATGTCAGTTCCTTCTAACTTGATCTACAGATTCAATGCATTCCCAATCAAAATCCCAGCAAGTTATTGCTGACCAACAAAATGATTCTAAAGTTTCTATGGAAAGGGAAAAGGCCCAGAATAATCAATACAATACTGAAGGAGACAAAAAGCTTTGGAGGACTGACACGACCCAACTTCAAGATTTATTATAAAGCTACCATAAGCAAGATAATAAGTTATAAAAGAAAAACCAACAAACAAAAAAAAACAATAACTTAAAAGTCAACCACAAGACTACAAATAACCCATATAAAAACTGGCCAGTCCCTTAAGGGATATTTCTTTAATGAAGATGTACAAGTAGCAACTAAGTATATGAAAAGATGATCCACATCATACACCATCAAGGGAATACAAATTGAAATTATTGATACAATGAGATTTCCATACACCCATTTGTTGTTTTTATTCACTATATCATGTTTAACTCTTTTACAACTAGCCTAAATCCATAACACTGACACTAAAAATACTGGTAAGGATGTTGCACAACAGGAACTCTCACTTATTGCTGGTGGGACTATAAAATGGCACTATCTCTTTGGAATACACTGTGGTGGTTTCTTACATAAAGAAAACATAATCTTGACACACACTGATCCTGCAACCACATTCCTTGGTGTTTACCCAAAGAAGTTGAAAACGTATATTCACACATAAGCCTGCACATGGATGTTTATAGCAGCCTTTTTCATAATTGGCAAACTGTAAATGCAAGCAAGATGTCCTTCTGCAGGTGAATGGATAATAAGCTGTACTTAATTCAGACAATTGAGAGTTAATGCCAAAAACTTCTGAATTGTAAAGCCATGACAAGATGTGGAGAAAACTTAAAGGCTTATTACTATCTGAAGGATGTCTATCTGAAAAGGCTACATACTGAAAATTCCAACTGCATGACATTCTGGATAAATCAAAAGTATGGAGATAGTAAAAAGAGAAGTGGTTGCCAGGGTTTGTGGGAGTTTGGAGGGAGGGATGAATAAGTAGAGCATAGAGGATATTTAGTACAATGAAACTACTTTATATGGTCCTATAATTATGGATGCATGTTGTTATGAATTTGTTAAAACTTACAGAACATGCAACATCTAGTGAGCCCTGAGAACTTGGGATAATGGTGTGTCAAGATAGGTTCATCAGTTATAACAAATGTACCTCTTTGATGAGGGATGCTGATAATGGGGAAGGCTATACAAGTGTTGAGGCAGGAAGTATATGGCAAATCAAGGTACTTGGTTTTGCTGGGAATTTAAAATGTTTTGAAAAAATAATATGTTAATAAGGAAATAGATCAAGCCATGCATTTAATATGATCAGCATATTTTTAAATATGATACATCTTAAAAATTTTAAATATATCATGCAATATGTAATAAACACTTTGTAATGAATCCCTCAAAATGAAACTTTTTTTAAAGAGGATACCAGGAAATATCATTAGAAAATATGCAAACAACAACAACAAAATGAATACACAACAAGGAAATTAATCTATACAATGGAAACTTGACTCATTCAAAATGTGTTTTTCAATACAATTAAACTAGCTTCCCTGGTGGCTCAGAGGTTAAACCATCTGCCTGGAATGCAGGAGACCCGGGTTCGATCCCTGGGTCCAGAAGATCCCCTGGAGAAGGAAAATGGCAACCCACTTCAGTACTCTTGCCTGGGGAATCCCATGGAGGGAGGAGCCTGGTAGGGGTCACAAAGAGTTGGATACGACTGAGTGACTTCACTTTCACTTTTTCTTTCACATTTTCAAAAAGAGTTTGAATGAAACAAAATAATCGAGAAGAATATATTGTTAAATATAAAAGAGGAAGTGTCCTACATGTGAAAAATTTAGTATCAGCCTAAAGCATGCTGTTTCCGTGGAGTAATACATAGAAGAAGGAGTGAATTTTATTTATTGTAAATTAATTCAGACAATTAAAGGACTTGTGCTTTGTCTACATAATGTCAAACTAACAGTTATAGACAGTTAATTCAAGTAACTAGATGTTTAATCTCATATTAAAAAGTATATTTTCCTCCCCATAGAGTTCAAATACGGTATTTGCAGACAATTTTATAAATACAGAATAACTAGGAGTACTTCTAGGACAACTTTTAGATAATCTAATAGACCTTTACCCCATAAACATAATCATGTACCAAACTTTTTCTATTAGTAATTCAGGGGATTCAGGGAGCTCCTGAAATACATCTAAATTAAGAACCTATGTTGAGGGGTGGTCCTAAGATGGCAGAGGAATAGGAAAAGAGACCACTTTCTCCCTTGCAAATTCATCAAAAGATCATCTGCATCTGGAGCAACTCCCATAGAACAACTTCTGATCACTGGCATAGGATCCCAGATGCATAGAAAGGCAAAACAATCTCCTCAGAATGAGGTAGGGCAAAGGATAAAGACGAAAAGGGAGACAAAGTTTTTGGGAATGGAAACTCTCTCCTGGGGAGGGAGTCGTGCGGGAGGAGAAGCTTACACACTATAGGAGACCTTCTCACAGGCGAGGTCAGTGGGGACTTAAGGAACCTCAAGAGGAAGCATAACTGAGAAAATTCACCACAGAAATCATGCTGAATGGCAATTACCAGCTGAGAACCTGCTTACATGTCCATGCCCACCTGAAGCACGCGAGGGCTGGATGTGGAGGTATGGGCTGTTATCTTCAGTCCTTAGGGGAAGGATTGGGGTTGAATGCCATGAGGACACTGAGGGAGCTAATGGGACTTAGCACAGACAGAATGGGGGAAACCGTGGGCTTAGAGAACTGTGGACAGAGAAACAAAGGAGTTTTCCCAAGGAAAGGCCCTAACACCACACTCTGACTTCTGGCGTGCTCACAGAACAAAGAATGGCGCGCTAGTGAATACTGAAGGGGAATGATCCAGCTGTCATTTATGGCCCCTGAGACAGAGAGGCAGGTGTGTGACAGCTGGAGGCAGAAGACAAGGAGTCACTGCAATCTCAGCTCCAGAGACTGCATCTGCAGCCAAGCTGTGAGTGGACTGCCAGTCACTACCCACGTCTTCCTGGGATCCTGGATGGCTCAGATCTTCCAAGAGTGTCACAGCCTGAGATCAGCTCCCCTGAGGAGACACACAACCCACCTGCAACTGTCCCTTGTGGAGCACTCAGGAGACTGGGCAGCTTGGACCTGGAAGGTGCACGCCCGCTTTGGTTGTGGCAACTCCCATGTGGTCCAGCCACTGCAAGTGCTCCCCACACACACCAGTGGCATTTGCAGTGTCCTTACCTCTCCACAGCACAAGTGAGCAAGTGGGCCCGAATAAGTGGCCACTTTTGCTCCCTTGTGTCAGGGCAGACGTCAGACACTGAAAAGAGACTTGCAACCAGAGGTGGCCAACATGAGCAAAGGAAAGAAGGGAGAACTGCCCCAGAAGTGCAAGGTACAACAGATTCAAATCCTGCAGTTAAACGAGACTGCACTTTAGGGGTAACTGGAGACTTCGAAAACACGTACAAGCCAGAGAAGGGAATATCTGAGACTGATCTGACTCCACACTGCCCACAGAGATCCAAAGACCTTCCTGGATATATTGGAGGACCTTCTGAGGAAGCAACTAGATTGGAGCAGGAAAAAGAAGGAACATTCATCTCACTGCTACCATATATAATTACATACTCTCTATCTCCTCTAATTTTTTTCTTTATTATTTTTTATTTCTATTAATTTTTAAGAATTTTATTTTATACTACTTTCTTCCCCCTTTTTTCTCTTTTCCCCTCAAACTGTCTTAATATGGTTCTTTATATTTTTTATAGCCTACTTTTAAAAATATAGCCTACTTTTGCCTTTCTTAAAAAACACATTATTTTTAAAATAAATTCCATATTTTCTATTTCTGTGTTTGATTCTGTGTTTTTATATTGTACTTTTGGGGGCTTCCCAGGTGGTGCTAATGGTAAACAACCTGCCTGCCAATGCAACAGATGTAAGAGACAAGAGTTTAATTCCTAGGTTTGGAAGATCCCTTGAGATGGGCATGGCAATCCACTCCAGTATTCTTGCCTGGAGAATCCCATGGACAGAGGAATCTGGTGGGCTATGGTCCACAGGGTCTCAAGAAGTCAGATACAAACTAAAGCAACTGAGCATGTACTTTTGAGAGTCTAATTTTCCTTCTAGGTTTTTAATTTTCACTTCTTGATGTTTTCTTATTAAGAAGTCAGATACAATTGAAGCAACTGAGCATGTACTTTTGAGAGTCTAATTTTCCTTCTAGGTTTTCAATTTTCACTTCTTGATGTTTTCTTATTAATTTTGTATCTTTAAGAGTCTAATTTTTAGTGTCCATTTTCACCTAGGAATTTGATTATTGATCTGATTGCTCTCTTCCCTTTTAACTCTCCCTTTTGTCCTCCTTGTCACCTCTCTGTCCTTCCTCCCTCTTCTCTTCTGTATATAACACTGTTAATCTCTTTGTGTGTTCCTGGATGTGGAGAGTTGTTTCACCACTAACCTAGGGATTTTTTTCCTCTATGATGTATGGACTGAGAAGTCTTGATGCTACTGTAAGAGGTCAGTACTGAAACCCAGAGACAGAAGGCTCAACTGCAAGACTTTGGACCATCAGAGAACTCCTGACCCCAGGGAACATTAATAGATGAAAGATCATCCAAAAGCCTCCATACATATACTAAGATCAACCTCTCCTAAGAGCCAGCAAGCTCACGTGCAAGACACTATACACTAATCCTCCAGTGAAAACAGGAATACAACTCTGAATATTAATAGACAGGCTGCCCAAAGTCATACCAAACCCAGAGACACCACAATGAATATAGTAAATTCAATGGTATAAAATTAATACACAAAAATCCTCTGTATTCTTAAGCACTAACAATGAATAATCAGAGAAATTAAGGAAACAGTCCCATTCAATTTTGTGACAACAGCAAAAAAATAAAATACTTAGGAACAAATGTACCTAAAGAGACAAAAGACCAACTTACAGAAAACTATAAAACACTGATGAAAAAAATCAAAGATGACACCAATAAATTGGAGAGATATACCAATTGGATATTTTTTGATTGGAAGAATCAACATAGTCAAAAATGAGCATACTATCCAAAGCAATCTATTGACTCAGTGCAACCCTTATCAAACTATCAATGATGTTTTTCACAGAACTAGAACAAATAATTTCACAGTGTGTATGGAAACACTAAAGACTATGAATATCTAAAGTAATCTTGAGAAAGAAGGGTGAGACTAGAGGAATAAACCTTCCCAACTACAGACTACACTACAAAGCTACAGTCATCAAGACAGTGTGGTACTGGTACAAAGACAGAAATATAGATCAATGCAACAAATTAGAAATCCCAGAGATAAATACATGCTCCTGTAGACATCTTATCTTTGCCAAATGAGACAAAAATATACAATGGATAAAAGACAGTCTTCAATAAGTGGTTCTGGGAAAACTGGTCAACTACATGTAAAAGAATAAAACTAGAATACTATCTAACACCATACATAAAAACATAAACTTGAAATGGATTAAATACGTAAATGTAAAAGCAGAAACTATAAAACTCTTGAGAGGATAACATAGGCAAAACACTCTCTGACATAATTCACACAAAATTCTCTATGACCCACTTCCCAGAGAAATGAAAGTAAAAACAAAATAAACAAATGGGACCTAATTAAACTTAAAAGCTTTTTGCACAATTAAGGAAACTATAAGCATGGTAAAAAGACATTCCTTAGAATGGGAGAAAATAATAGCAAGCAAAACAACTGACAAAGAATTAATCTCCAAAATATACAAGCAGCTCATGCAGCTCAATACCAGAAAAATGAACAACCCAATCAAAAAGTGGGCAGAAGACCTAAACAGACATTTCTCCAAAGAAGACATAGAGATGGAAAATAAACACATGAAAAGATGCTCAGCATTGCTCATTATTAGAGAAATGCAAATCAAAACCACAAGGAAGTATCATCTCACACCATTTAGAAAGACCATCATCAAAAAGTTTACAAATGCTGGAGAGAGAGTTAAGAAAAGGGAATGCAAACTGATATAAACACTATGGAGATTCCTTAAAAAAAAAAAAAAAACTAGGAATAAAACTACCATAAGACCCAACAGTCCCACTGTTGGACATTTATGCCATGGAAACCCAAGTGAAAAAACACATGTATCCCAGTGTGTATTGCAGCACTATTACAATAGCTAGCACATGGAAGCAACCTAGATGTCCATAGCTAGATGAAAGGATAAGGAAGTTGTGGTACATATATGCAATGTAATATTATCCAACTATAAAAAGGAACACATTTGAGTCAGTTCTAGTGAGGTGGATGAACACAGAGCCTATTATACAGAGTGAAGTAAGTCAGAAGGAGAAAGACATATACTGTATATTAACTCATGTATACAGAATCTAGAAAGATGGTGCCAATGATCTTACATACATACAGGGCAGCAAAGGAGACACACACACATAAAGAACAGAGTTTTGGACTCAGTGGGAGGAGAAGGGGAGATGATTTGAGAGTGTAGCACTGAAACATATATATTACCATATGTAAAATAGATAACCAATGGAAGTTGTATGATGCAGGGCACCCAAAGCTGGTGCTGTGTGACAACATGGAGGGACAGAGTGGGAAGGGAGGTGGGAGGAGGGCTCAGGGTGAAGTAGACACATGTCTACCTATGGCCAATTCATACTGATTCATGGCAAAAACCATCACAATATTATAAAGCAATTATCCTTCAATTAAAATAAATAAAAAAAATAAAGGGCTCACAAAAGTGTTATGAATGAATTCTATCAGGGTCCCATTACATCTCTTGGAGAGGTAGTTGGGACTTTTGTAGTAAATGTGGAACAGTAAAAAAAAAAAAAAGAAAGAACCTATGATAAAGGTAGTCAATTAATGTATGATATCTGGTAACTGATATAATGTTTTGACAAAAAACCAAGCATAACCATCTATTAATCTATTAGCCATAATTGCAAGTCTCAATTTAGCAAAGAAAGTAGTAATAAGATATCTATATTCAAATAAAAATGTGATATCTCTCATAAATCAAAAGGACTGTGGTGTTTCTAAGAAAGAATTTCTTTTTTGGGTAATTTCTGAAGACATTTTCAACATCTCCAGGTTTTTTCTGCATTTTCCCACAGCACATTTTAAGAAAATATATGAAGCTTATTTTCATCAACATTGAAAAAAAACCCATTATTTATTCTTACCTTTAATTAAAACACTGTGTAAGTAATATTTTTCCAAAAAGGTATTGTAATCCTTCTAAAAGAGAAAATGGGAAATTTTAACATTGAAGAAAATAAATAAATATTCTTAGTGCTATGGAACTTAGTAACTTTTTAAGCAAGGAATTTACAGTTTAGATCAAATGGTTAAAGTAAAAAAGAGTACACCCTCTCCTTTCCTTGGATATACTAGGCCTAAAACCGTCATGCTTAAAATATGTCCTCAAACGTCCAGGAATTTTAGAAATCATGTAAGGGAATCCATAATATCAAAATTGTTTTCAAAAATAATATCAAGAATTAATTGTGTTTTTCACTGAGTTAACATTTTTACAAAGAGTGAAAAGGCAATGATGGTAAACCTGCTGGTACCTCAAAACATATCAAGGGAGTGACTCCAAACTGTACCAGATGTCTGCAAATTTTCCATTATAAGCATGAGAGTATTTACATATATTTTTCTTATGAACCTATGCCTGGCAAAGAGTGTTCAAATATAAAAATTAATCCAACTTCCAACATGTGTCCAATGACATTGTGTCCTAAAACACTGATTTCATTCTTTAGAGTGTAAACTTCCAAAGGAGAAAAGCACGGGAGAGTACTAAGTAAATAATTAGAACATTCTGAAATTTTAAAAAAATTCCATTACTAATTTCTGAAGCTTTTAATAGCCAGAGTAAATTTATTCTCTAATGCTGTTTGCTAAGTGGCTTCAGTTGTGTCTGACTCTCTGCAACTACATGGACTGCAGTCCTCCAGGTTCCTCTGTCCATGGGTTTCTCCAGGCAAGAATACTAGAGTGGGTTGCCATTTCCTCCTCTAGGGGATTTTCCTGACACAGGGATAGAATGCATGTTTCTTACATCTCCTGTACTGGCAGGTATGTCCTTTTTTTTTTTTTTTTCTTCAGTTTTTTATTTTTAAAAATTTTATTTTTAATTTATTTATTTACTTTTATACTTTACAATATTGTATTGGTTTTACCATACATTGACATGAATCTGCCACGGGTGTACATGTGCTCCTCATCCTGAACCCCCTTCCCACCTCCTTCCCCATCCCATCCCTCTGGGTCATCCCAGTGCACCAGCCCCAATCATCCTGTATCCTGCATTGAACCTGGACTGGCGATTCATTTCACGTGTGATAATTTACATGTTTCAATGCCATTCTCCCAAATCATCCCACCCTCGCCCTCTCCCACAGAGTCCAAAAGACTGTTCTATACATCTGTATCTCTTTTGCTGTCTCACATACAGGATTATCATTACCATCTTTCTAAATTCCATATATATGCATTAGTATATATACTGTATTGGTGTTTTTCTTTCTGTCTTATTTCACTCTGTAAAAGAGGCTCCAGTTTCATCCACCTCATTAGAACTGATTCAAATGTATTCTTTTTAATGGCTGAGTAATATTCCATTGTGTATATGTGCCACAGCTTTTTTATCCATTCATCTACTGATGGACATCTAGGTTGCTTCCATGTCCTGGCTATTATAAGCAGTGCTGAGATGAACATTGGGATACACATGCCACCTAAATGAACAAAGGACCTATATATTGAACACTATAAAACACTGGTGAAAGAAATTAAAGAGGACACAAACAGATGGAGAAATATACCGTGTTCGTGGATCAGAAGAATCAATATAGTGAAAATGAGTATATTACCCAAAGCAATCTATAGATTCAATGCAATCCCTATCAAGCTACCAATGGTAGTTTTCAGAGAACTAGAACAAATAATTTCACAATTTGTATGGAAATACAAAAAAAAACTAGAATAGTCAAGGCAATCTTGAGAAAGAAGAATGGAACTGGAGGAATCAACCTGCTTGACTTCAGGCTCTACTACAAAGCCACAGTCATCAAGATAGTATGGTACTGGCACAAAGACAGAAATATAGATCAATGGAACAAAATAGAAAGCCCAGAGATAAATCCACACACCTATGGACACCTTATCTTCGACAAAGGAGGCAAGAATATACAATGGAGTAAAGACAATCTCTTTAACAAGTGGTGCTGGGAGAACTGGTCACCACTTGTAAAAGAATGAAACTAGAACACTTTCTAACACCATACACAAAAATAAACTCAACATGGATTAAAGATCTAAACATAAGACCAGAAACTATAAAACTCCTAGAGGAGAACATAGGCAAAACACTCTCCGACATAAATCACAGCAGGATCGTCTATGACCCACCTCCCAGAATATTGAAAATAAAGCAAAAATAAACAAATGGAACCTAATTAAAATTAAAAGCTTCTGCACAACAAAGGAAACTATAAGCAAGGTGAAAAGACAGCCTTCAGAATGGGAGAAAATAACAGCAAATGAAGCAACAGACAAAGAATTGATCTCAAAAATATACAAGTAACTTCTGCAGCTCAATTCCAGAAAAATAAATGACCCAATCAAAGAGTGGGCCAAAGAACTAAACAGATATTTCTCCAAAGAAGACATACAGGTGGTTAACAAAGATATGAAAAGATGCTCAATATCACTCATTATCAGAGAAATGAAAATCAAAACCACAGTGAGGTACCATTTCAGTTAGAGCCATGTTAGGTACCATTTCAGCCATGCCAGTTAGAATGGCTGCTATCCAAAAGTCTACAAGCAATAAATGCTGGAGAGGGTACGGAGAAACGGGAACCCTCTTACACTGTTGGTGGATGCAAACTAGTACAGCCACTATTGAGAAGAGTGTGGAGATTCCTTAAAAATTTGGAAACAGAACTGTCATATGACCCAGCAATCCCACTGTTGGGCATACACACTAAGGCAGGTATGTTCTTAACCACAATATCCAGTTGTCTCAGTTCAATTGCAATTCCTCCCTATCTCAATTCAATCTAACTTTGATCCTTAGTGAATTGTCTCTAGAGAAACAACAATATAGTATTTCTTTGTATTTCAGCTTACATGATCTCTTATGGCATTACATTGCACCAAAACATAAAAGCAAGACCACCAGTAACCTTATAGAATTTCCCTTGGAGGCTAGTACATTTCTATTTACATCAAAGTATTTCTCTTGTAACTTTCTCAAAGTCAATTTGGATTTAATCATAACAAAATTCCATTACAGACAAAACCATGAATCTTTCAACAGGGTTCATTTTATACTAGCATGTTTTTCAGGCCCTGGTGCAAATTATAACTAACTCCAAGTGCAATAGAGGTTTTTATTCCTAGAGTAGCAAGATTGACATTGTTGTGCTGTGTGCTTAATTTCTCAGTTCACGTCCAATTCTTTGTGATCCCATGAACTGTAGCCTGCCAGGCTCCTCTGTCCATGGGGACTCTCCAGGCAAGAATACTGGAGTGAGTTGCCATGTCCTCCTCCAGGGGATCTTCCCAACCCAGGGATTGAACCCAGGTCTCCCATATTGCAGGTGAATGCTTTACTCTCTAAGCCACCAAGAAATTGCTAGATACCACTCAAATGAAGATTTGTGATTTTCCGGACTTATTTTCAGAGTTGTTTTAGGTTCACAGTAGAACTGAGTGGAAGATACAAAGATTTTCCTCATGTCTCCTCCCTCATGGATACACAGTATCCCCTGTTATTAGCATCCACTACTAAAGTGGTATATTTTTTATAACTGATGAACCTATTGATGCTTTTGAACTGTGGTATTGGAGAAGACTCTTGAGAGTCCCTTGGACTGCAAGGAGATCCAACCAATCCATTCTGAAGGAGACCAGCCCTAGGATTTCTTTGGAAGGAATGATGCTAAAGCTGAAGCTCCAGTACTTTGGCCACCTCATGCGAAGAGTTGACTCATTGGAAAAGACTCTGATGCTGGGAGGGATTGGGGGCAGGAAGAGAAGGGGACAACAGAGGATGAGATGGCTGGATGGCATCACTGACTCAATGGACGTGAGTCTGAGTGAACTCCGGGAGTTGGTGATGGACAGGGAGGCCTGGTGTGCTGCGATTCATAGGGTCACAAAGAGTAAGCCACGACTGAGCAACTGAACTGAACTGAACTGAACTGATAAACCTATATTAACACATCATAATAACTCAAGTCCATAGTTCCCATTACCATTCACTCTTGGTGTTGTATGTTCTATCGGTTTTGACAAATGCATAATTACATAGGCAATAATTATTGTATCATACAAAGTAAATACTCTAAATACTCTTTGTGCTCTACCTATTTATCACTCCCTCCACCTCCCACCACCAAACACTGGTAACCATTACTCTTTATTGTCTCCATAGTTTTGCTTTTTCCAGAATGTCATGCAGTTGGAATTGTTCAGTGTGTAGCCTTTTCAAATAGAAATCCTTCAGTTAGTAATAAACCTTTTTAAGGTTTCTCCATGTCTTTTCACGACTTTAAAATTCATATCTTTTTGGTATTAACTTTCAATTGTCTGAATTAAATACTACAGTTCATTGTCCATTCACCTGCAGAAGGACCTCTTGGTTGCTTCTACATTTTGCCAATTATGAAAGAGGCTGCTATAAACATCCATGTGCAGGCTTACGTGTGAACATACATTTACAACTTCTTTGGGTAAACACCAAGGAATGTGATTGCAGGATCAGTGTGTGTCAAGGTTATTTATGTTTATTTATGTAAGAAACCATCAAAGTGTCTTCCAAAGAGACAGTGCCATTTTGCATTCCCACTAGCAATAGATAAGAACAGAATTTTTTAAATAAAAATTCTTATTATTGGTACTTCCCTGGAAGTCCAGCGGTTAAGACTTTGCCTTCCAATGCCGGGGGTGAGAGCTGGACTCCTGGTTGGTGAGCTAAATCTTATGTGCCTTGTGGCCAAAATGTCAAAACATAAAACAAACAATATTGTAACCAATTCAATAAAGACTTTTAAAACGGTCCACCTCAAAAAATATATATATTCTGATTATATATTTCATCTAAATAGCAAAGGAGACAAGGAATTTGCCAAGGTAGGGAAAGTACAAGAAAATGACAAATGGCTTTAGGTGAAATGTATTACCTCTATTCTACATTACTATAAAACTAGAGTCTAGTCACTAGTTTGACAATTATAGCCAACTGGGTAAAATTGTCTTTAATTTCTTGTAAGCATTTTTGTAAGGACACTTATAACATAGTACACCATAATTCTCAAATAATAATATAAAGATGACATAGTTAATGTGAAAATTTTCTTTAGAGAACAAAAAGCATTTTTTTAATTCAGCATTAGGCTCTTTATATTACCAACTCTAGCTAAATATTGGAAACTGAAGTAACCAGAATTATTTTCTTTTTTTTTTTTTGAAAAAGTTAACAATAAATTCTTTTTTTTTTTTACATTTAATTTTAGTTTTTTATTTTTTAAATTTTAAAATCTTTAATTCTTACATGCATTCCCAAACATTCTAAGATTATTTCCAGGCAATCAAATTTAACTGGCAGTGAACACAGGACCAGAGCTACTTTAAAAAAATGCTAAACAAACTATCCCCCATTTGATCTATATCATCCTTAGGGGAAAGCAGTAGCAATTTTTTCACAATATAGAGTGGAACTCTGCGGGACTTTACCTGTATCTCATCCAAAATGGAGACGAGTAATATCCTGAAAGTGGTTACCACAAGTTTTCACTGCTTTCCTTACCGCCAATGACAATGAAAGTATTTATATTTCTATAATGTTCTCTTAATATTGCATCATGTTGACTAAATAAATGTTTAGAATGTATAATCATGGATTATTTTGTCAGTAAACATGTCTACCTGGTAACTCAGAATTGATCATTGAGTTCCTTTGGAAAAGTTTGTCTTAATTATTATTTGAGAAGCACTTTAAAAATCAATTTTAGAATGGTTCAAATTCTTACATAAATTAATTTTGATATGAAAGGTTTTTAAAAATTGTTTTATAATTTGTAATAAATATCTACCCATCTATTGTTCTAACATGTTTCAAGCACTGAGGTAGGCATTAGTTAAATAAAGATAAACTTTCTCTTCTATACTTATGACCAAGACTATCTTTCATATAAGCCCAGAATCTACCACAAATTTAATATGGTCAATGTAAGAATGAAGTCTCAAATAGACATTTGAGAAAACATCAGATTACTATGACATATTTCCTTGAGTAAAAAATATGTATGATGCCAACTGATATGGAAAACTGTGCAACTATCTAAATTTCAAGATGACTCTGACTCCTTAAATGACCCCTCTGACTCAAAAAAATTAAGATGTATAAGCAATTCTATTTTGGATTCCAGAAGCCCAGCTTATTAAGTGACTCAGGTGTCCTCATTCAATCAGACAGTGAAAATTTTTATATCTGATGTCATAAAAGATAAGAAATTATACATAAAGCCTATCCATGATATAAGACACTGAGATGACTAGAAAAAGAGTTGCCATTACTTCTTTTTTTTTATTTTTTTTAATTTAAAAATCTTTAATTCTTACATGCGTTCCCAAACATGAACCCCCCTCCCACCACCCTCCCCATAACATCTATCTGGGTCATCCCCATGCACCAGCCCCAAGCATGCTGTATCCTGCATCAGACATTGACTGGCGATTCGATTCTTACATGATAGTATACATGTTAGAATGCCATTACTTCTTAAAGTAGTTCATTATGAGAGGGTTACAGGCAGGAAGGCTAGGGGTTCCCAAGTGGAGGAAATAGACTGCAAGTGTCAGACTTTATTTATCCTTCTCTAAACAAAAACCTGTCCATTCTAAAGGAGATCAGTTCTGGGTGTTCTTTGGAAGGACTGACGCTAAAGCTGAAACTCCAGTACTTTGGCCACCTCATGCGAAGAGTTGAGTCATTGGAAAAGACTCTGATGCTGGGAGGGATTGGGAGCAGAGGAGAAGGGGATGACAGAGGATGAGATGGCTGGATGACATCACCAACTGGATGGACATGAGTTTGGGTAATCTCTGGCAGTTGGGGATGGACAGGGAGGCCTGGCGTGCTGCAATTCATGGGGTCACAAAGAGTCGGACACGACTGAGCGACTGAACTGAATACAAAATCAAAAGGAAGTTTCTTTCAAAATTCTGTGTTGCCATGATGACACCTGGTTCCACCTGAACTTAACTTTTCTCAAACCGTGAGCTAACCAATGCATTTTTCTTATGGGAATGTTTTTCTTAAGCTATGTTAATGAACTATGTATTTACCTTAGAATCTGCCTTTCTTCAAGATTCATGTCAATTGTTTTATGGCGTGGGATCACTCACCTGGTGCCAATACTATCTCAAAATGCATTTGGTTGGTGAGGGACCTGGTGCCACTCTCTGAGTTCTGAGACATTTCCTTTCTCTAATTAGCAGCTTGTTAATAGGTATATAATTTCTTGCTAAAAACTAGCAAGAGGGCACTCTTTCTGCCCTCTTCTGATGTCTATTTCAGAAGCTTTCTCTATCTCTTTCATACTTTAATAAAACTTTATTACACAAAAGCTCTGAGTGATCAAGCCTTGTCACTGGACCCAGATTGAATTCCTCTCCTCTGGGGGCCAAGAATCCCAGTGCTGTTCACAGCTCAGCAACAACCTTTCAATTAGGAGTCAGAAAACATGGGAAGATATGACCAATGGCTCATTTACTATAATGTCAAAACATCCTACAAGAAAATGATTTCTAATGGAAAGCTGACTCATAACTCTATCCACCAGGGCATTAATTAATAAGGCCATCACTCTGATGTAAGACTTAATGTCTTAGCTCAAACTGCCATAACAAAATACCATAGACTAGATGGCTTAAACAACAGAAATTTATTTTCTCATAGTTCTGGTGTCTGCTGCCTGAAGGCCAGAACAATTTTATTTCACTATGTAAGTTCCTTTAAGTGTACTAGTTATATAACTAAACTACACTCATGACTTCATTAAACTTTAATCACCTCCTTAAAGATCCAATATCCAGTACAGTCATATGGGGGGGGGGGTTAGGTCTTCAGTCTATTAATTTAGAGGATGGGACACAAGTCAGCTCATAGCACTTAGAAAACTGAGATCAAGCACATATTACTGCAAAATGAAGTCCACATTAAGACAAGACCTATTTGTCTGGGACTGTTCTAGCTAAACCTAAGACACACCAATAATTATCTTTATGCAAATAAGCTTATCCACACAATTTCAAAAAAGTGAAAATTGGGTTTCAAACATTTCTGATAGATTTCTATATTGAAAATTACACAATGCAATAATAAGGGAGCATTTACAAGCATTAAAACAGAAACCTATGTGTTAGTATCATAACAACCACCTAAGCATTAACTCATGTACAGTAGTATGCATCAAAAATACAAAAAAAAAAAGAAGAATAAGAAGCATGAATACTAAAAAACATCATAAAATAGACATAGGGTAAATGACACTGAGGTAGAAATTGCTAGGCAGTCAGTGTAGGACTCAGACCTTGGTCTTGTTTTCGATAAACATCTTACTCCATTAACCTAAAACTGTACCCATTGTCCAGAATTTTTGGAATGTGTCCTTAGTCTGATAAATTATCAACACTCAGATCCAGGGAAGGGCAGTAATTAACTTCTGTTCCATATACCTGAGGAAAAAACAACTGGTGATAAGTAATCTTTAGCCCATATATCTGGTTGTAAAATGGCCCAGGGGGAATGAAAAAGAGTGGTAACTTAATCTGAGGATAAAGAGAAGCCATAAAGATGGTGTTAAACATTTTGACCTTTCAACTGATTGGTTAGGAATGACATATTTTAAGGACAGGAGCCAGCCAAAAACGTACAGATTAACACTGGTAAGGATATAAACTGCTGTACATCCCATGTTCATGAAATTCGTTCTTCAGTCTATGTACAAGAACTCACCAGGGCTCCCTTGTTAAAGTCTTAGGAGAGGAAAGAAACATACATACTCTCAAGAATATACTGTATCACTCAGACTTTTTTTTTTTTAACAAGGCATGCACTAAACACAGTGAGGAGTTCAAATTTTTATCAAATTCAGATAAAAATTCAGTGTATTTCTAACCAAAATTTGAGCTAAGTATTTTTTAAAATGTTACAAACTCACACTTATATGGGTTGATAGGGATCTACAGATTATTTTATTTAAACAGATATGACATAAATAGCAAATTAATATTTATGAAAATGTGAAAACGCCCAAATGCTACACATTTCATAAGGATACACCCAAATATTAAAAACATGAAACAAAGCATGGAATGTAGAGAAGGGGAGTATGAGCCAGGGATAAAGAACCAAGTGAAAAAAGAATGAAAAGAAGATCCTGGCACAGACTGATGATGTTTAAGTGTTACAAACATAGGATGTAAGGAATATCATTAACTCAGTTCTTTAGAGTAATTTTTTAAATAAAAAGAAAAACTCAGTATCTTTTTTGATAAAAGGTCAGTTTTAACAGCATTACTTTATATACCTTCAGCATATAAATCAATTCATTATGCATTAAGACAATCACTGCAATAACAGAAGTCCTTTGGCAATGATACTATATTTAGAGAAAACTAAAATTTAAAAACTAGGCTTAGATAAGAGCTTCCCTCAAGATACATCAGTGAAAGATGTGTGATCATATACCTAAACAAAAAAGTTAGAGGGTGAACAAATATTCTTCACAATTGCTATATATATTATGCTGCAAAAATTATGAAAAGGTAAAAGAGAATGCACTGGTCATAGCAAATACCCTCTTTCAACAGCACAAGAGAATACCCTATGCACTGACATCACCAGATGATCAATATCAAAATCAGATTGATTATATTCTTCGCGGCCAAAGATGGAGAAGTTCTATACAGTCACCAAAAACAAGATCAGGAGCTGACTGTGGCACAGACCATGAACTCCTTATTACCAACTTCAGACTTAAATTGAAGAAAGTAGGGGAAACCACTAGACTATTCAGGTATCACCTAAATCAATCCCTTATGATTATACAGTGGAAGTGACAAATAGATTCAAGGGCTTAGATCTAATAGACAGAGTGCCAGAAGAACTATAGAGGGAGGTTTGTGACATTTTACAAGAGGTAGAGATCAAGACCATCCCCAAGGAAAAGAAATATAAAAAGGCAAAATGGTTGTCTGAAAAGGCCTTACAAATAGCTTTGAATAGAAGAGAACTGAGAGGCAAAGGAGAAAAGGAAAGATATACCCATTTGAATGCACAGTTCCAAATAATAGCAAGGAGAGATAAGAAAGCCTTCCTCAGTGATCAATGCAAAGAGATAGAGGAAAACAATAGAATGGGAAAGTCTAGAGATTTCTTCAAGAAAATTAGAGATGGCAAGGGAAAATTTCATGCAAAGGTGGGCACAATAAAGGACAAAAATGGTATAGACTGAACAGAAGCAGAAGATATTAAGAAGAGGTGGCAAGAATACACAGAAGAACTGTACAAAAAAAGATCATGAACCAGATAATCACAATTATGTGATCAACATCTTACAGCCAGACATCCTGTAATGCAAAGTCAAGTGGGCCTTAGGAAGCATGACTTCGAACAAAGCTAGTAGAGTGATGGAATTCCAGTTGAGCTATTTCAAATCCTAAAAGATGATGCTGTGAAAGTGCTGCACTCAATATGCCAGCAAATTTGCAAAACTCAACAGTGACCACAGGACTGGAAAAGTTCAGTTTCCATTCCAATCCCAAAGAAAGGCAATGCCAAAGAATGCTCTAACTACCATATAATTGCACTCATCTCACACGCTAGTAAAGTAGTACTTAAAATTCTCCAAGCTAGGCTTCAACAGTACATGAACTGTGAACTTCCAGATGTTCAAGCTGGATGTAGAAAAGGCAGAGGAACAGAGATCAAATCGCCAACATCTGTTGGATCATCGAAAAAGCAGGAGAGTTCCAGAAAAACATCTACTTCTGCTTTATTGACTATGCCAAAGTCTTTGACCATGTGGACCAAAACAAACTCTGGAAAATTATTAAAGAGATGGGGATACCAGACCATCTGACCTGCCTCTTGAGAAATTTGTATGCAGGTCAAGAAGCAACAGTTAGAACTGGACATGGAACAACAGACTGTTTCCAAATTGGGAAAGGAGTACATCAAGGCTGTATATTGTCACCTTGTTTATTTAAATTAAATGCAGAGTACATCATGAGAAACACTGCACTGGATGAAGCACAAGCTGGAATCAAGATTGCCGGGAGAAATATCAATAACCTCAGATATGCAGACGACACCACCCTTATGGCAGAAAGTGAAGAAGAACTAAAGGGCCTCTTGATGAAAGTGAAAGGGGAGAGTGAAAAAATTGGTTTAAAACTCACAATTCAGAAAACTAAGGTCATGGCATCTGGCCTCATCACTTCCTGGCAAATAGATGGGGAAACAGTGGAAATAGTGACAGGCTTTATTTTTGGGATCTCCAAAGTCACTGCAGATGGTGACTACATCCATGAAATTAAAAGATGCTTGCTCCTTGGAAGAAGAGTTATTACCATCCTAGACAGCATATTAAAAAGCAGAGACATTACTTGGCCAAAAATGGTCCATCTAGTCAAAGCTGTGGATTTTCCAGTAGTCATTTATGGATGTGAGAGTTGGACTATAAAGAAAGCTGAGTGCCAAAGAATTGATGCTTTTGAACTGTGGTATTGGAGAAGACTCTTGAGAGTCCCTTGGACCTCAAAGAGATCAAACCAGTCCATCCTAACGGAGATCAGGTCCAGAATTTTCATTTGAAGGATTGATGCTGAAGCTGAAACTCCAATACTTTGGGTATCTGATGCGAACTGACTCATTGGAAAAGACCCTGATGCTGGGAAAAATTGAAGGCAGGAGAAGTGGACCACAGAGGGTGAGATGGCTCGATGGCATTACTGACTCAATGGACATGAGTTTGAGTAAACTCCAGGAGTTGGCGATAAATTGGGAGACCTGGCACACTGCAGTCCATGGGGTCGCAAAGATTCAGACATGACTGAGCAACTGAACTGAACTGAACAGCAGAACATGAGGGCATGGAAGCAAGAAAAGTTCTCAACTGTTTGCTGAATATATAACTGTTTACTAGGAATAGTAGAAAGAAAGGGACAGTTTCCTAATAACATTACAGAAAAGTCATCAAAGAACAGTACTTTTATTATATGGAATGTACTAAAGCTACATGGTAAATTTCATACAGTATTCTTTTTAACAAAATGTTTTATCTTGAGGTGACTGTAGATTAATATACAGTTTTTAAAAATAGTAGAGATCTCATGTAGCATTTACACAGTTTCTCCAATGATAACATTGCAAAATTACAGTACCATATCACAAACTGAATACTGACATTGATAAAATCCACCACCAATCTTCCACTCACGATCTTCCCATTTGCACTCAATTGTGTGTGTATTTAGTTCTATGCAATTCTATCACACACACACACACACACACACACACACACACACACACACACATATATATATATATATATATCTACCATCACTCAAGATGCAGAATAATTCCAACCTCACAAGAATTCCTTGTGTTGCCCATTTATACCAACATTTGGCCCTCCCTGCACATCACTTATCCTTAATCCATGGCAAGTACTAAACTATTTATTATTTTCTTCTCACTTCAAAAATTCATATAAATGGAGTCATGCAGCATTTTACTTTGTGGGTTGTCTTTTTCACTCAGCATAATTCTCTGGAGATTCATCTAAGTTTTGCACTTATCAATATTTTCATCCTATAGTATAGATAGACCACAGGTTGTTTCTTTTTTCCATATCTTCTGTATCTTTTTTTAAATTGATATATAACTGACATACAATATTACCTTAGTTTCATTATATTAGCTGTACAACATAATGATTTGATATATGTATATATTTTGAAATGATCACAGTAAATCTAGTTAACATACATTCATCAGCATGGGTAGTTATACTTTATTTTTCTTGTGATGAGAACTTCTTTTTTAAATTGGAGTGTAATTGCCTTACAATGTTCTGTTGGTTTCTGCTGTACAACAAAGTGAATCAGACAAAAGTATACATATTAATATATCCTCACTCTAAAGGAGATCAGTCCTGGGTGTTCACTGGAAGGACTGATGATAAAGCTGAAACTCCAATACTTTGGGCACCTCATGCAAAAAGTTGACTCATTGGAAAAGACTCAGATACTGGGAGGGATTGGGGGCAGGAGGAGAATGGGATGACAGCGGATGAGATGGCTGGATAGCATCACTGACTCGATGGACATGAGCCTGAGTGAACTCTGGGAGTTGGTGATGGACAGGGAGGCCTGGCGTGCTGCAATTCATGGGGCCTCAAAGAGTCGGACATGACTGAGTGACTGAACTGAACTGAACTGATGCCAGTGCAGGAGATGCAGGTTTGATTCCTGGATTGGGAAGATCACCTGGAGAAGAAAATGGCAACCCATTCCAGCATTCTGGCTTGGAAATCCCATGTACAGAGGAACTTGGCAAGCTATAGTCCATGAGATCACAAACAGTTGGACACTATTTTAACAACTAAACAACAAAAACAACATACATATATCCCCTCCCTCTTGAACTTCCCTTCTAATTGACCAAAGCCAGCCCTATAGGTTGTCACAGAGGACTGGGTTGAGCTCCTTGTGCTACAGAACTTTCCACCAGCTATCTATTTTACATATGATAATACATATGTTTCAAAGGTACTCTCTCAATGCATCCTACCATCTTCCTTTTCAGTTGTGTCCACAAGTCTCTGTGTCTGGGTCTCTATTTTTGCCCTTCTGATAGATTCATCGGTACCATTTTTCCAGATTCCATATATATGCATTAATCTATGATATTTGTTTTTCTCTTCTTGACTTAATTAACTATGTACGACTTCCCTTGTGGCTCAGATGGTAAAGCGTCTGCCTAAAATGTGGAGACCCAGGTTCAATACCTGTGTCAAGAAGATCTCCTGGAGAAGGAAATGGCAACCCACTCCAGTACACTTGCCTGGAAAATCCCATGGACGAAGGAACCTGGAAGACTAAAGTCCATGGGGTCGCAGAGAATCGGACTCAACTGAGCAACTTCACTTCACTTCCCTTCAGTATGTGTAACAAGCTCTACGTTCATCCACCTCATTCTAACTGACTTAATTTTTTTCCTTTTTATGGCTGAGTAATATTCCATTATCTATGTGTACCACAACTTCTTTATCCACTCAACTGTTGATAGGTATCTAGATTGCTTCTATGTCCTCCAATTGTAACTAGTGCTACTTTGAACATTGGAGTACATGTGTCCTTTTGAATTATGGTTTTCTCAAGGTATGAGCTCAGAGGTGGGCTTGCTGCCTAATATACAAGCAGCTCATGAAGCTCAATACTAGAAAAACAAGAACTCATTCAAGAAATGGGCAAGAGACCTAAATATACATTTCTCCAAAGAAGACATACAGATGGCCAAAAAACACATGAAAAGATGCTCTCTATTGCTCATTATTCAGTTCAGTTCAGTTGCTCAGTCATGTCCAACTGTTTGCAACCCCATGAATCAGAGCACGCCAGGCCTCCCTGTCCATCACCAACTCCCAGAGTTCACTCAAACTCATGTCCATTGAGTCGGTGATGCCATCCAGCCATCTCATCCTCTGTTGTCCCCTTTTCTTCCTGCCCTCTATCCCTCCCAGCATCAGAGACTTTTCCAATGAGTCAACTCTTTGCATGAGGTGGCCAAAGTACTGGAGTTTCAGCTTTAGCATCATTCCTTCCAAAGAACACCCAAGGCTGATCTCCTATCGAATGGACTGGTTGGGTATCCTTGCAGTCCATGGGACTCTCAAGAGTCTTCTCCAACACCACAATTCAAAAGCATCAATTCTTCGGCTCTCAGCTTTCTTCACAGTCCAACTCTCACATCCATACATGACCAAAGGAAAAACCATAGCCCTGACTAGATGGAACTTTGTTGGCAAAGTAGTGTCTCTGTTTTTCAATATGCTATCTAGGTTGGTCATAACTTTCCTTCCAAGGAGTAAGTGTCTTTTAATTTCATGGCTGCAATCACCATCTGCAGTGATTTTGGAGCCCCCAAAAATAAAGTCTGACACTGTTTCCACTGTTTCCCCATCTATTTGCCATGAAGTGATGGGACCAAATGCCATGATCTTCATTTTCTGAATGTTGAGCTTTAAGCCAACTGTTTCACTCTCCTCTTTCACTTTCATCAAGAGGCTCTTTAGTTCCTCTTCACTTTCTGCCATAAGGGTGGTGTCATCTGCATATCTGAGGTTACTGATATTTCTCCTGGCAATCTTGATTCCAGCTTGTGCTTCTTCCAGCCCAGCATTTCTCATGATGTACTCTGCATATAAGTTAAATAAGCAGGGTGACAGTATACAGCCTTGATGTACTCCTTTTCCTATTTGGAACCAGTCTGTTGTTCCATGTCCAGTTCTAACTGTTGCTTCCTGACTTGCATACGGGTTTCTCAAGAGGCAGGTCAGGTGGTCTGGTATTCCCATCTCTTTCAGAATTTTCCACAAAGCTACAATGAAGCATTACCTCACATTGGTCAGAAGAGCCATCAGCAAAAAAATCTACAAAAAATGAATGCTGGAGACAATGTGGAGAAAAAGGAAGCCTCTTTCACCGTCAGTGGGAATGTAAATTGGTACAGCCACTAAGTATAACAGTATGGAGGTTCCTTAAAAATCTTAAAAGAGAATTACCACATGACCCAGCAATTCCACTCCTAGGCATATATCCTGTAATATATGGATAATTCAAAAAGACACATGTACCCCAATGTTCATCAGCTCAGTTTAGTTCAGTCACTCAGTCGTGTCCGACTCTTTGTGACCCCAAGAATCGCAGCACGCCAGGCCTCCCTGTCCATCACCATCTCCTGGAGTTCATTCAGACTCACGTCCATCGAGTCAGTGATGCCATCCAGCCATCTCATCCTCGGCCATCCCCTTCTCCTCCTGCCCTCAATCCCTCCCAGCATCAGAGTCTTTTCCAATGACTCAACTCTTTGCATGAAGTGCCCAAAGTACTGGAGTTTCAGCTTCAGCATCAGTCCTTCCAAAGAAATCCCAGGGTTTGATCTCCTTCAGAATGGACTGGTTGGATCTCCTTGCAGTCCAAGGGACTCTCAAGAATCTGCTCCAACACCACAGTTCAAATGCATCAATTCTTCAGCACTCAGCCTTGTTCACAGCCCAACTCTCACATCTATACATGACCACAGGAAAAACCATAGCCTTGACTAGATGGACCTTAGTTGGCAAAGTACTGTCTCTGCTTTTGAATATACTATCTAGGTTGGTCATAACTTTTCTCGCAAGGAGTAAGCATCTTTTAATTTCATGGCTGCAGTCACCATCTGCAGTGATTTTGGAGCCCAAAAAAATAAAGTCTGACAGTGTTTCCACTGTTTCCCCATCTATTTCCCATGAAGTGATGAGACCAGATGCCATGATCTTCGTTTTCTGAATGTTGAGCTTTAAGCCAACTGTTTCACTCTCCTCTTTCACTTTAATCAAGAGGCTTTTTAGTTCCTCTTCACTTTCTGCCATAAGGATGGTGTCATCTGCATATCTGAGGTTATTGGTATTTCTCCCAGCAATCTTGATTCTAGCTTGTGTTTCTTCCAGTCCAGCGTTTCTCATGATGTACTCTCCATAGAAGTTAAATAAGCAGGGTGACAATATACAGCCTTGACGTACTCCTTTTCCTATTTGGAACCAGTCTGTTGTTCCATGTCCAGTTCTACCTGTTGCTTCCTGCCTTGCATACAGATTTTTCAAGAGGCAGGTCAGGTGGTCTGGTATTCCCATCTCTTTCAGAATTTTCCACACTTTATTGTGAGCCACACAGTCAAAGGCTTTGGCATAGTCAATAAGGCAGAAATATATGTTTTTCTGAAACTCTCTTGCTTTTTTCGATGTTGGCAATTTGATCTCTGGTTCCTCTGCCTTTTCTAAAACCAGCGTGAACATCAGGAAGTTCACAGTTCACGCATTGCATAGCAGCACTATTTACAATAGCCAGGACATGGAAGCAGACTAGATGTCCATGGACAGATGAATGGATAAAGAAGTTGTAGTACATGTGCACAATGGAATATTACCCAGCCTTAAAAAGGAATGGCTTTCATATCCTGGCTATCATAAACAGTGCTGCGATGAACACTGGGGTACATGTATCTCTTTCAATTCTGGTTTCCTCAGTGTGTATGCCCAGCAGTGGGATTGTTGGCTCATAAGGCAGTTCTATTTCCAGTTTTTTAAGGAATCTCCACACTGTTCTCCACAGCGGCTGTACTAGTTTGCATTGCCACTTGGAAGGATTTGGGAGGGGTGTTCAGGATGGGGAACATGTGTACACCCATGGTGGATTCATGTTGATGTATGGCAAAACCAATATACTATTGTAAAGTTAGTCTCCAATTAAAATAAATAAATTTATTTTTTTTTTTTAGAAAGGAATTGCTTTAAGTCAGTTTAACTGAGGTGGACCACAATTTAATCCTTTGTCCATTAAAGAACACCTGGCTTATTTCCAGCTTTTAGCTACTATGAATAAAGTTTTTATGACAATTCCCATATAGGTGTTTGTATGAAGACAAGTCCTTGTTTCTCCTGGATAATAGTCAAGAGTGCAAATATTGGGTTATCTGCACATTTATTCCTGTTTAGAAAAAGTGTTCCTTGCTAGAAATTAGTTTTGTTTTTAAAATTTAAAACTAGTTAAAATAGACTGTATTTGTGTGAAAGCTACTGGTTAGTTTTGGCTCAAGATGTTCACACATGGCTATGGATCCGTGAACTTTAATTGTATTAATATATATTAATATGTATTAATATTAAATCTATTCCCTACTTCTTTTCATTCACAGGACTGTATTACATTTCTCAGTTTCCCTTGCAATTAGCACAAATATGTGACTGCAAAATATGAATGGAACTTAAATGTACTGTTCCCAGTCCTGGTTCATAAAACTGTCCCGCACAATACTCCATGCTTTCTACCCCTCACATGGGCTGAAACAGCAAAGACCCTAGAATCCAGGCATTAGCCTCAGTCCCTTACTAACTATGTAGAAAAGGGACCCATCTTCTTAATTTGCAGCATTTATTACCAGAAACTGTTCCTTGAGAAAGACTTCTGCTTTGCTGGAGCTACTGTGTAATAGCCATGCAAGGTAGCCTACCCTAGCTAATATAACTCTGAGGGAAGAACATTTTATCTACACCAAAGTCAGCATAACTTACACCTGCATAACTTATATGCACAGTACAACATGTGAAAGGCTGGACTGGATGAATCACAAGCTGGAATCAAGACTGCCTGGAGAAATATCAATAACCTCAGATATGCAGATGACACCACCTTATGGCAGAAAGCAAAGAGGAATTAAAAAGTCTCTTGATGAAGGTAAAAGAGGAGAGTGAAAAAGCTGGTTTAAAACTCAACACCCAAAAAATGAAGATAATGGCATCCTCTCCCATCACTTCATGGCAAATAGATGGAGAAACAATGGAAACAGTGACAGATTTTATTTTCTTGGGCTCAAAAATCACTGTGGCCAGTGATGGCAGCCAAGAAATTAAAAGACACTTGCTCCTTGGATGAAAAGTTATGACAAGTCTAGACAGCATATTAAAAAGCAGAGATGTTACTTTGCTGACAATAGTCTGTATAGTCAAAAGCAATGGGTTTTCCAGTAGTCATATATGGATGTGCAGCTACTGCTGCTAAGTTGCCTCAGTCATGTCCAACTCTGTGTGACCCCATAGACGGCAGCCCACTAGGCTCCCCCGTCCCTGGGATTCTCCAGGCAAGAACACTGGAGTGGGTTGCCATTTCCTTCTCCAATGCATGAAAGTGAAAAGTGAAAGTCAAGTCGCCCAGTCGTGTCCAACTCTCAGTGACCCCATGGACTGCAGCCTACCAGGCTCCTCCATCCATGGGATTTTCCAGGCAAGAGTACTGGAGTGGGTTGCCATTTCCTTCTCCAAGGGGATCTTCCCAACCCAGGGATTGAAACCAGGTCTTCTGCATTGTAGACAGATGCTTTACCACCTGAGCCACCAGGGAAGTCCAAGAACTGATGCTAAAGCTGAAGCTCCAATACTTTGGCCACCTGATGTGAAGAACTGACTCATTGGAAAAGATCCTGATGCTGGGAAAGATTGAAGACAGAAGGAGAAGTGAACAGGGGATGAGATTGTTGGATGGCATCACTGACTCAATGGACGTGAGTTTGAGCAAACTCCAGGAGATGGTGAAGGACAGGGAAACCTGGCGTGCTGCAGTCTATGGGGTCACAAAGAGACAGAAACAACTGAACAACAACTGCAACAATGCCAGTCATCTGGGTATGTAAGTCTTAACACCAACAAAATTATTTGATTATGCCCTTGGCTAGCCATGAAGGCAATGGAAACCCACTCCAGTACTCTTGCCGGGAAAACCCCATGGATGGAAGAGCCTGGTAGGCTGCAGTCCATGGGGTCGCTAGGAGTCGGACACGACTGAGTGACTTCACTTTAATTTTCACTTTCTTGCATTGGAGAAGGAGATGGCAACCCACTCCAGTGTTCCTGCCTGGAGAATCCCAGGGACAGGGGAGCCTGGTGGGCTGCCGTCTATGGGGTCACACAGAGTTGGACATGACTGAAGCGTCTTAGCAGCAGCAGCAGCCGTGAAAAATGAAACTTCTCCCAAGGCATCCCATTGTTAAGGAATATGCAGACATATATTCCTGGCACAAAGATAAGTATTTTTAAATAAACAGAGGGAGGAAAGGCACAAGGAATGGAGGGAGAGGGGAAATAAAGAGAGAAAAAGAACACTCAGGAAAAGTGAATATGGTACTGCATGCAAACTGTACAATTAAATACTGTTTACCAAGAGCTAACTTCTATATGTCACGAACCTCCATCCATAGTTCATCAGGCATTCTATCTATCAGATCTAGGCCCTTAAATCTATTTCTCACTTCCACTGTATAATCATAAGGGATTTTATTTAGGTCATACCTGAATGGTCTAGTGGTTTTCCCTACTTTCTTCAATTTAAGTCTGAATTTGGCAATAAGGAGTTCATGATCTGAGCCACAGTCAGCTCCCGATCTTGTTTTTGTTGACTGTATAGAGCTTCTCCATCTTTGGCTGCAAAGAATTTAATCAATCTGATTTAAGTGTTGACCATCTGGTGATGTCTATGTGTAGAGTCTTCTCTTGTGTTGTTGGAAGAGGGTGTTTGCTATGACCAGTGCATTTTCTTGGCAAAACCAACCCAGACAGCATATTGAAAAGCACAGACATTACTTTGCCAACAAAGGTCCATCTAGTCAAGGCTGTGGTTTTTCTAGTGGTCATGTATGGATGTGAGAGTTGGGCTGTGAAGAAAGCTGAGCACCGAAGAATTAATGCTTTTGAACGGCGGTGTTGGAGAAGACTCTTGAGAGTCCCTTGGACTGCAAGGAGATCCAACCTGTCCATTCTGAAGGAGATCAGCCCTGGGATTTCTTTGGAAGCAATGATGCTAAAGCTGAAACTCCAGTACTTTGGCCACCTCATGCGAAGAATTGACTCATTGGAAAAGACTCTGATGCTGGGAGGGATTGGGGGCAGGAGGAGAAGGGGACGGCAGAGGATGAGATGGCTGGATGGCATCACTGACTTGATGGACGTGAGTCTGAGTGAACTCCCGGAGATGGTGATGGACAGGTAGGCCTGGCGTGCTGCAATTCATGGGGTCACAAAGAGTCGGAGAAGACTGAGCGGCTGAACTGAACTGAACCTCTATATGAGATAAAAATGTATTACAAAATGTTTTATGTTCTTGAAATGGCCACTTCTACCAAAAACTGAACCAAAGACTAAGCCTAAAGCAAAAACAAATTCCTGACTATCCAGGAAAATGAGGATCATAGGCTAACTGATAGCCAGAGATCATCTTAAACCCCATTTTATACACTTTAAGAAAACTCTTTCTCCAAATATCTGCCATAAAGGTATCTTTTATTTGTCTCTCTTGATCCTCCAGGAAGACACTAATTAAAAGTGAAATAAACGATAAACAGAAGCAGCAGAAATTGAACCATGGGATTTAGATAATCCGCCTATTTGATAATCATCCCTTCAATGCCCAAACATTGGTTTGGCATGAAAATTACCATTTAAAAATTCCAAGGGTTATAAGGCTTATGGGTTTCACAAAATGATAACAAACTGTTTGCAAGAATCTATTTGTTTACCATCAAGAAGAAAAACCCTTATTTTTTGTACAAATATGAACTGTTTCAAAAATATTTTTAAATATTCACTTTAAAGCAAACTATGAAAAGTCATACATAATTAAATACATAAAATCAGCTTGAGAATTTAGAGGTTTTCTAAAATAAAACTTGTTATACTATATATCATTTAGATTATATTTTGGATGACAAAATAACCAAATATTCTAATATTTCTGGTACTTCAGTTAATCTTTTGCATCAAATTGGTTACTCTTAAATCTATATAGAGTATTTAGAAGAACTGATATGTTTACTGGTAAGAATTAGCCTACTGGTAAGAAACCCAGAGTTGCAGGAAATTTGTTTTCCAAAGTCACTTGCCTATTCTTGTTTCTTTAAGCTCCAGCAAGCTAGCTGCTGAAAAAAATAAAAATGAATACAAGTTATAGCATATACTTCATATTAACTCATAGGTTCTTATTAATTCATACCTAAATTCCAAATCAACATCCATTTTAAAAAATTCAGCTCTCAGTGTAAATCCTTCCTCAAAAAGGATTAATTTAATTTTCTCAAAAACAGTTCTCATCAGAGCTTAGAATACTGCCTCCCACCTAAAAAAAAATTTTTTTAATACTTGAGCCATACACTGGTTCATTAACCTTCAAATCATTCTCTAATTATATATGTGGGGAGAAGGCCAAAATTCCATTTAAACGCAAGCCTTTCCTTCTGATTTAGATAGTCTCTGTGTTTAAAAAATATTTTCTTTTAAACCACATAATAGCTACAAAGGATAGTGGACAATGTAAATCTCTATTCTAGGATATTTTTCCACCTATAGTCAGTCATAAACTAAGTTTTCTTCTTAAATTTGAGATATCTGCAATGGGGTGATTCTTCATGTTCTTAATTCTGTGATTCTTTAAATTCAATCATAACGAAGGCTTGGATGTACCTCAGTACAACCTTTCAATGTAATATATTAAATGATTTCTCTAGGCCCTAAAACAGTTCAGTTGAGATGCTCAGTTTCGTCCGACTCTTTGCAACTCCATGGACGGCGGCACACCAGGCTTCGCTGTCCATCACCAATTCCTGAAGCTTGCTCACATTCACGTCCATCAGGTCAGTGATGTCATCCAACCGTCTCATCCTCTGTTGTCCCCTTCTCTTCCCGACTTCAATCTTTCCCAGAATCAGTGTCTTTTTTCAAATGAGTCTGTTTTTCACATTAGGTGGCCAAAGCATTAGAGCTTCAGCTTCAGCAGCAGTCCTTCCAATGAATATACAGGACTGATTTCCTTCAGAACTGACTGGTTTGATCTCCTTGCAGGCCAAGAGTCTTCACCAACACTACAGATCAGAAGTATCAATTCTTTGGCACTCAGCTCTTTTCATGGTCCAATTCTCACATCCATACACGATTACTGTTATGAACCTTTGTCAGTAAAAAATGCCTCTGCTGTCTAGGTTTGCAATAGCTTTTCATCCAAGGACCAAGCGTCTTTTAATTTCATGGCTGCAGTCACCGTCCGCAGTGATTTTGAAGCCCAAGAAAATAAATTCTGCCACTGTTCCCATTGTTTCCCATCTATTTGCCATGAAGTGATGGGAGCTGGTGCCATTATCTTTGTTTTTGAATGTTGAGGTGGTTTTTTTTTTTTTTTTTAACTTTATTTTGCTTTACAATACTGTATTGGTTTTGCCATACATTGACATGAATCAGCCACGGGTGCACATGAGTTCAACTTTTTCACTCTCCTCCTTTACTTTCATCAAGAGGTTCTTTAGTTCCCCTTAACTTTCTGCCATAAGGGTGGTGTCATCTGCATATTTGAGGTTATTGATATTTCTCCCGGAAATCTTGATTCCAGCTTCTGCTCCATCCAGCCAGGCATTTCACACGATGTACTCTGCATATAAGTTAAATAAGAAAGGTGACAATATACAGCCTCGACATACTCTTTTCCCAATTGGAACCAGTCCATTGTTCCATGTAAGGTTCTAACTCTTGCTTGTTGATCTGCAAACAGATTTCTCAGGAGACAGGCAAGGTGGTCTGGTATTGCAGTCCCTTTAAGAATTTTTCAGTTTGTTGAGATCTACACAAAGGCTTTGGCGTAGTCAATGAAGCAGAAGTAGATGTTCTCTTGGAATTCTCTTGCTTTTTCTATGATCCAACTCCAGGGTATCTGTCTGTATGTGAGTGATCACAACATTGTGGTTATCTGTGTCAGTAAGATATTTTTTGTATAGTTCTTCTGTGTATTCTTGCCACCTCTTCGTAATATCTTCTGCTTCCTTTAGGTACATACCATTTCTGTCCTTTAGTGTGCCCATCTTTGCATGAAATGTTCCCTTGGTATCTTTAATTTTCTTGAAGAGATTTCTAGTCTTTTTCATTCTATTGCCTTTCTCTATTTCTTTTCATTGATCACTTGCGAAGGCTTTCTTATCTCTCCTTACTATTCTTTGGAACTCTGCATTCAGATGGGTGTATCTTTCCTTTTCTCCTTTGGCTTTCACTTTTCTTTTCTCAGTTATAATGTAGATGAAATATCATACTATAAAGAGAAACAGCATTACTGAAAAAGAAATTGTTGACTCTGTTCTTTAATGATACTTCTGTTTCTCTGCTTGACTAACATTATATCTATACAGCATTAGAACAACCAGCTGAGCAGTTGCTCAAATTAACTAACAGTTTGATCTACTTGCTTCCAAACAACTTACACTGACTTCTACCACTGAATTTGTTATAAAAGACAAAATATTTTTACTTTATAAAAACACAATCTATTTGCATTTGGCTGACATGCTATGAAAATATTTGACAAACCTAGAGTACGGAACCATAGGTACAAGTGAAATGAAAGATAATAACATTTTAAAAATGAAAAATCTGGGGCATATGGCAGTTCTATTTCCACTTTTTTAAGGAATCTCCACACTGTTCTCCATAGCAGCTGTACTAGTTTGCATTCCCACCAACAGTGTAAGAGGGTTCCTTTTTCTCCACACCCTCTCCAGCATTTATTGTTTGTAGATTTTTGGATAGCAGTCATTCGGTTTTGATTTGCATTTCTCTGATAATGAGTGATGTTGAGCATCTTTTCATGCTTCTTAGCCATCTGTATGTCTTCTTTGGAGAACTGTCTGTTTAGTTCTTTGGCCCATTTTTTGATTGGGTCGTTTATTTTTCTGGAATTGAGCTGCAGGAGTTGCTTGTATATTTTTGATATTAATTATTTGTCCGTTGCTTCGTTTGCTATTATTTTCTCCCATTCCAAAGGCTGTCTTATCACTTTGCTTATAGTTTCCTTTGTTGTGCAAAAGCTTTTAGGTTTAATTAGGTCCCATTTGTTTATTTTTGCTTTTATTTCCATTACTCTGGGAGGTGGGTCATAGGGGATCCTGCTGTGATGTATGTCAGAGAGTGTTTTGCCTATGTTTTCCTCTAGGACTTTTATAGTTTCTGGGCTTACGTTTAGATCTTTAATCCATTTTGAGTTTATTTTTGTGTAAGGTGTTAGAAAGTGTTCTAGTTTCATTCTTTTACAAGTGATTGACCAGTTTTCCCAGCACCGCTTGTTAAAGAGATTGTCTTTTCCCCAATGTATATTCTTGCCTCCTTTGTCAAAGATAAGGTGAAGAAACCAGAATTGAAAGAAATATATGTACCCCAATGTTCATCGCAGCACTGTTTATAATAGCCAGGACATGGAAGCAACCTAGATGTCCATCAGTAGACGAATGGATAAGAAAGCTGTGGTACATATACCCAATGAAATATTACTCAGTCATTAAAAAGAATACATTTCAATCAGTTCTAATGAGGTGGATGGAATTGGAGCCTATTATACAGAGTGAAGTAAGCCAGAAAGAAAAACACCAATACAGTATACTAACAGATATATATGGAATTTAGAAAGATGGTAGTGATAACCCTATATGAGAGACAGAAAAAGAGTCACAGATGTATAGAACAGTCTTTTGGACTCTGTTGGAGAAGGCAAGCGTGGGGTGATCTGAGAGAATAGCAGTGAAACATGTGTATTATCATATGTGAAATGAATCTCCAGTCCAGGTTCAATGCATGATACAGGGTGCTTGGGGCTGGTGCACTGGGATGACCTAGAAGGATGGGATGGGGAGGGAGGTGAGGGGGGCTCAGGATGGGGAACATATGCAAACCCATGGCTGATTCATATCAATGTATGGCAAAAACCACCATAATATTGTAAAGTAATTAGCCTCCAACTAAAATAAATAAATAAATAAAAATGAAAAAGCTAATAAAACTAAGAATGTTCTACAGATGTTTGGAATTTTCGAACTGTATTTTGAAGGACAAAGAATAAGTCAACGTACATAAGCAGGACATGAGTCTGAGTGAACTCTGGGAGATGGTGATGAACAGGGAGGCCTGGCGTGCTGTGATTCATGGGGTCACAAAGAGTTGGACACGACTGAGCGACTGAACTGAACTGAACTAATAGGGTCTTCCCAAGACACCCCCATGTTCTCCACTTGCCTGGAAATTAAAAGCTTCTGCACAACAAAGGAAAATATAAGCAAGGTGAAAAGACAGCCTTCCGAATGGGAGAAAATAATAGCAAATGAAGCAACTGACAAACAAGTAATCTCAAAAATATACAAGCAACTTATGCAGCTCAATTCCAGAAAAATAAACGACCCAATCAAAAAATGGGCCAAAGAACTAAATAGACATTTCTCCAAAGAAGACATACGGATGGCTAACAAACACATGAAAAGATGCTCAACATCACTCATTATTAGAGAAATGCAAATCAAAACCACAATGAGGTACCACTTCACACCAGTCAGAATGTCTGCGATCCAAAAATCTGCAAGCAATAAATGCTGGAGAGGGTGTGGAGAAAAGGGAACCCTCCTACACTGTTGGTGGGAATGCAAACTAGTACAGCCACTATGGAGAACAGTGTGGAGATTCCTTAAAAAATTGCAAATAGAACTACCGTATGACCCAGCAATCCCACTGCTGGGCATACACACCAAGGAAACCAGAATTGAAAGAGACACATGTACCCCAATGTTCATCGCAGCACTGTTTATAATAGCCAGGACATGGAAACAACCTAGATGTCCATCAGCAGATGAATGGATAAGAAAGCTGTGGTACATATACACATTGGATTATTACTCAGCCATTAAAAAGAATTCATTTGAATCAGTTCTGATGAGATGGATGAAACTGGAGCCGATTATACAGAGTGAAGTAAGCCAGAAAGAAAAACACCAATACAGTATACTAACACATATATATGGAATTTAGGAAGATGGCAATGATGACCCTGTATGCAAGACAGCAAAAAAGACACAGATGTGTATAGCGGACTTTTGGACTCAGAGGGAGAAGGAGAGGGTGGGATGATTTGGGAGAATGGCATTCTAACATGTATACTATCATGTAAGAATCGAATCGCCAGTCTATGTCTGACGCAGGATACAGCATGCTTGGGGCTGGTGCATGGGGATGGCCCAGAGAGATGTTATGGGGAGGGAGGTGGGAGGGGGGTTCATGTTTGGGAATGCATGTAAGAATTAAAGATTTTAAAATTTAAAAAATAAATAAATAAAAAAAATATTTTTAAAAAAAGAATTAAAGATTTAAAAATTTTTTTAAAAAAAGAATACTTTAGCCTCCTAAGCCTTCCATATTCCAAAGAATAAATTTAGTCAAAGTGAGAAAATGCAGAAACAATGGAAAACACTCTAAGCAAGAGATCTTTAGTTCCTCCTTAAGGAATTAAAGATAATATAGATAATATTCTGAGCCATATCTTGAACTACTTAGCAGATACTGAAATCTCCAAGTGGAAGAAGTTAACTGCATCCTCATGACCACCAGCACCTAGACTAGTTACAACCAGAAGGCTGATGCTATTGACTCACCACCCACCAAGCAGAAGAGTACCCCTGAGCTGGTCACATACTCTGTAACTCTCTCCTTCACCTTGTCTTTAAAAACCTTTCCCTGAGATCCATGACAAAGTTTGAGTCTTTGGAGGAAAAGCTGCCCACACTCCTTGCTTGGTGCCTTGCACTAAATGTTTCACTTTACTTCATCACAACCTGGTGTCAATACATTAGATTTACTTCCTGCAGGCTAGCAGACACAAGTTTGATTTGGTAACAACATGGGGACTTCCAGTTTCAGCACTGAATGTAGAGTCTGGAAGTTGCTGCTTCATCTTCCAAAAAAAATAATGCTAGACAAACTGAAAATCAACAGCTTATCTTGGATCAATTGCTCAATTGATTGGCTTAATTGCTCAAAGTACCACACAATTTCACTCAGCTCACACACTAGTAAAGTCATGCTCAAAATTATCCAAGCCAGGCTTCAACAATACATGAACCGTGAAGTTCCAGATGTTCAAGCTGGATGTAGAAAAGGGATAGGAACCAGAGATCAAATTGCCATTTGTTGGATCATAGTAAAGCAAGAGAGTTCCAGAAAAACATCTATTTCTGCTTTATTGATTATGCCAAATCTCTTGACTGTGTGGACCAGAACAAACTGTGGAAAATTCTGAGAGAGATGGGAATACCAGACCACCTGACCTGCCTCTTGAGAAATCTGTATGCAGGTCAGGAAGCAACAGTTAGAACTGGACATGGAACAACAGACTGGTTCCAAATTGGGAAAGGAGTACATCAAGGCTATATATTGTCACCCTGCTTATTTAACGTATATGCAGAGTCCATCATGAGAAATGCTGGGCTGGATGAAACACAAGCTGGAATCAAGATGCTGGGAGAAATATCAATAACCTCAGATATGCAGATGACATCACCCTTATGGCAGAACGTGAAGAAGAACTAAAGAGCTTCTTGATGAAAATGAAAGAGGAGAGTGAAAAAGTTGGCTTAAAACTCAACATTCAGAAAACTAAGATCATGGCATCTGGTCCCATCACTTCATGATGGGGAAACAGTGGAAATAGCGACAGACTTTATTTTTTGGATCTCCAAAATCACTGCAGATGTGACTGCAGCCATGAAATTAAAAGACACTTACTCCTTGGAAGAAAAGGTATAACCAACCTATAGCATATTAAAAAGCAGAGACATTACTTCACCAACAAAATTCCATCTAGTCAAAGCTATGGTTTTTCCAGTAATCATGTATGGATGTGAGAGTTGGACTATAAAGAAAGTTGAACACCAAAGATATGATGCTTTTGAACTGTGGTATTGGAGAAGACTCTTGAGAGTCCCTTGGAGTGCAAGGAGATCCAACCAGTCCATCCTAAAGGAAACCAGTCCTGAATTTTCACTGGAAGGACTGATGCTGAAGCTGAAACTCCAATGCTTTGGCCACCTGATACAAAGAAGTGACTCACTGGAAAAAACCCTTATGCTAGGGAAAATTGAGGGCAGAAGGAGAGGGGGATGACAGAGGATGAGATGTTTGGATGGCTTCACTGACTCAATGGACATGAGTTTGAGTAAACTCCGGGAGTTGGTGATGGACAGGGGATCACATGGGGTCCATGGGGTCACAAGGAGCTGGACATGACTGAGTGAGTGAACTGAACTGATCTTGGATCAAATTATGCAAACAAGAAACGTAGAATGAAAAATTGGTTTTGACATATTTTAAAAATCAACCTAGAATTCTATGTTGCAATACTTCAAACATAAAGAAGAAATATAAACTTTCTGAGAGAAACAAAAACTAAGAGAATTTACTACCAGCAAATCTGCCCTTCAGAAAAATTAAAAGCTTTTAACTCAACCCTTTTAAAAAACCTTAAAAGAAGTTCTTCTGGAAGAAAGAAAATCACATAGGTCAGAAACTTGCATCTATATGAAGGAAGAGCATTGGAGAAAGAAAAAAGATAAAACAAATCCATTTTTCTTTTTTTAAAATATAAATTTATTTATTTTAATTGGAGGTTAATTACTTTACAATATTGTATTGGTTTTGCCATACATCTCCTTAACTCTTCTACTAGGTATCTTTGTTCTACAAAGTAATAATAGAAATGTCTTATGTGATAACAGCACATAAATAAGAGAAATGAATGACAGCAATGGCACAAGGAAGAAGGAGGAAATAATGGGGCATATTCAGCTGTAATACTGTTATATATATACATATATATATACACATACATACTATTATATATATACACTATTTATAATACACTGATACATATATATTATTATATATATATACTATTATATTTATACACTAGGCATGCATGCTAAGTCACATCAGTTATGTCCTAATCTTTGCATCCCTACTGACTGTAACCCACCAGGATCCTCTGTCCATGGGATTCTCCAAACAAGAATACTGGAGTAGGTGACCATGATCTCCTTCCTGACCCAGGGATCAAAGCCATGACTCATGTCTCCTGCACTGGCAGGTAGGTTTGTTACCACTAGTGCCACCTGGGAAGCCCATGTTCACTATATTATAGACTACAAATATATATTATAATATTATATACTAGTCATGAAGCAGCATAGTGTGTCATTTGAAAGTGGACTTCAATTAGTTGTAACTATATTTTGCAAAATCTATGGTAACTACTAACATTAATTTACAACACATGCAAAAAGTGACATGTTTATGCAATTGACAATTTATCAAAGAGAGGGAGGAAAAAACCTTTGACTGTGTGGCTAGAACACTGCATATCTGTGGGCTTAGTATTAATCCTAGGTAAGGTAAATGCTTATTTAAGAACATGAAGTGAACATAGTGACTGCCTTGCTCCGGATTCAGTAGCTACTAAAGCATTTCTAAATCATTTCTGGAGATCACTGAAAGAAGAGATTTCTTGTTTCAGCCTAATTTTGATATAGATGAACCATACCTGGTTCAAGTGAAAGAGGATTATGTGAATCAAGTGAAAAAGGATTATGCCTGATTTAAGATTCCACACTAATTGTATATTTAAAATCTCACACCTATTTGTTGGAAACTCAGTTGGGCATTGGAATCTGAATTCCCTTAAGACACTTTGGATTTATTAACAATGAAAAAGAAAAAAAACAACTTTTAGAACCTAATCCAAAATATAGGAGCTTCTATACCCAGCACATTTTTATATATCATGGTTAACATCACTCTTACTGCAAAAATATATGGAGAATGAAAACACTCTCTCTGTGTTTGTTCGTGTGTGTCTGTAGAGATACTATCTTCCATTTAATAGTATTTTAGAATTTTATTTCATTAAATTAAACTTTATCTTTTCAAGAACTTCTGGTTTGTACTTTTCTAAAGCTCAGGGTGCTTGTCTAAGTCTACCCATTGTTTCTTTTCTTGGCTATAATGAACTTTAGGATGATATGATCATGTTCTCCTGAGATTTCTATCATTTACATTTTTGCAACCAACCATCCTTGCTAGAAAGAAATATATTCAGAGAATTACTCCATCAATTTCCATAATTTTTTACATGTGTTCTAGAAGATGGAATTGTCATCAAAGCAAGTAAAAACATTTTATCAAGCGCTCTGCTCTCAGCAAAATGCCAAGAGACTGTCAACTGACATCTGGAAAACTAAGGTGCTACATGTATCTTCATTTTGTCTTAATTTAACAATTTCTGTTAGGAAGTTTAGTTCAGTTGCTCAGTCATGTCCTACTCTTTGAGGCCCCATCACCAATTCCTGGAGTTTACCCAAACCCATGTCCATCGAGTCGGTGATGCCATCCGGCCATCTCATCCTCTGTCATCCCTTCTCCTCCTGTCCCAAGTCCCTCCCAGAATCAGGGTCTTTTCCAATG